>NC_052162.1:59794585-60094585 GCF_902713615.1 Scyliorhinus canicula | reverse complement strand
ACCCTCCCTCCTGCACCATCCATGTAGCCACGTGTTCAACTGCTCTCTCCCTATTCCTCGTCTCGCTAGCACGTGGCACGGGTAACAACCCAGAGATAATAACTCTGTTTGTTCTAGATCTAAATTTCCACCCTAGCTCCCTGAATTCCTGCCTTACATCCTACCTATGCCATTGGTGCCTATGTGGACCACGACTTGGGGCTGTCCCCCACCCCCTTAAGGATGCCGAAAACACGATCCGAGACATCGCGGACCCTGGAACCTGGGAGGCAACACACCAACCACAAGTCTCTCTCGTTCCCACAGAATCTCCTATCTATCCCCCTAACTATGGAGTCTCCAATGACTAACGCTGTACTCCTCTCCCCCCTTCCCTTCTGAGCAACAGGGACAAACTCTGTGCCAGAGACCTGTACCCCATGGCTTACCCCAGGTAAGTCGTCGTCCCCCACCAGTATCCAAAGCGGTATACTTGTTACTAAGGGGAACGACCACAGGGAATCCCTGTACTGACTGCTTCCTCCCAGCCCGTCTCACATCACCCATCTAGCTTCATTCCCACAAGTAACTACATCCCTGAAGCTTCTATCTATGACCACCTCTGCCTCCCAAATGATCCAACTGGAGCTGGAGATGGGTGCACTTCCCACAGGTGAAATCAGCAGGGACACTGACGGCGTCCCTCACCTCAAACATTCTGCAGGAGGAACATTGTACTGCCTTCCCTGCCATCCCCTCTAGATAAAACAAGAAAAAGAAAGGAAGAGCTTACCTGATATTCACTCAACACCTTAGGTTAGAGGAGGTGGAAGGGTGGGGGACACTACAAGTGTAGTGTCTCTGGTTTAGTAACCGCCCAACTTATATACAGGTACTAACAAGGCCGCTTCTCCTGCAAGGTAAGTTTTTAAATAGGGAAAATTACCTTCCCGACAGACCTCTGGCCACTGTTCCCGCCAAAAATCTGAAGGCTGCTTCTCCTGCAAGGTAACATTCTGGGGGTTACCATTCCAGAAACTGAACTGAACTAGCCATATAAATACTGAGTCTACCAGAGCAGCTCAGAGGCTAGGAAACCTGCGGTGAGTAACTCACCTCCTGACTCCCCAAAGTCAGTCACCATCTACAAGACACAAGCCAGGAGTGTGATGGAATACTCCCCCACTTGCTTGGATGAGTACAGCTCCAACAACACTCTAGAAGCTTGACACCATTCAGGATAACTCAGCTTGCTTGATTAGCACTTCTATAAACATTCACTCCCTCCACTGCTGACAAACAGTGGCAGCCATGTGTACCATCTACAAGATGCACTGCAGGAATTCACCAATGTACCTTAGGAAGCACCTTCCAAACCCACGGCCGCTACCATTGTGAAAGACAAGGGCTTCAGATTAATGTGAACGCCATCACATGGAGGTTTCCCTCCAAGTCATTCACTATCCTGACTTGGAAACGTATCACTGTTCCTACACTATCATTGGGTCAAAATCCTGCAACTCCCTCTACCAGCACTGTGGGTGTACCTACACCACATAGACTGTAGGGGTTCAAGAAGGCAGCTCACCACCATCTTCTCAAGGGCAATTAGTGATGGGCAATAAATGCCGGCCCAGCCAGTGATGTAAATGTATTTTTTTAAATTGAACATTGAAAACTTTGAGAGATGGTTCAGCTACAGAATAAGCACATTCCAATGAGGAGGCTTAGGAGGGACATTCAAAGTAGAGTTTCCTGGATGACTAGAGACAGAGGTTAAAACAAAACATAAAAAGGAGGCTTATGATAAATGTGTGTGTGTGTGTGTGTGTTGGGGGGGGGGGGGGGGGGGGGGGGAGGGGGGGGGGGGGGGTCCCCATGTAACACTGGATCAGTGTTTTTCAAATAGTTGCTCTGGAGTTTGAAGTATTTTATTTTTCACTAACTCTTTCAGTGTACCTATCAGGATAAAACTGGCAGAACCATCCAAAGTTAGCAATTTAAATCACTTCCGTCTGGTCTGATGGCTCCCAGTCAAGCTCAATTGTTCAGAGAAGGTTAACTTTTCTGGGCAAGTGCCAGGTAAACCCTTACGTGAGAACCTCCTACAGGGATAACCAAGTGAATCATTGGGGTACTCCCTAAATACGGCGCTGAGGACTAGGATGTTATGGGCCATCATGTCATAAATTGATGGCACTATGCCCCTGGAGAGGCGGAGCCTCCTGCAGCACTAGACCTCAGACATCTGGGGGTAGTTGGTGTGCTGCCAGTATACTGGATAGTGGTGTCTTCAGTAAACCCTCCCACCTTGGCCTACCTGCTGATTCCATGCGAACTGAATCCATACCTCTTCCCTTACAAGTCTGAGCCTGGGATGGTGCCTGCGCTCACCTTGCCTCCTCTCCCTCCTGCCCCTCTCTTCCTCAGAGGTGGAGGTCCCAACAGCAGAGGGGGCTGTCCCCATTGGATGCGATGAAGAGGATCAGGGCCTTGCTAATGATGGAACACTGTCCTCCAGTCCTCAGGAAAACCTTCCAGGGAAGTCCTCAAATGAAGAAAGTCACGCCTCAAATGCTGAACAGTAACTAGGGAACTCAAGGTAAACTCTGCCCTCACACAGCTACGGTCTCTATCACAGAGAAATTGCTGCCACTCAGGGGATCTTTTATCCCACCCTTGGATGAGGAAATGCAAAAAACACAATGGGCAATCACCTGGTTTTCCCGCACGGGCAGAGAGTGGACGTTTAATGGCTTTAATTGGAAACGCTCCTGATGTCTTCTCCTGAGATTGTACTCACTGCACATGTGCACAGCCCAGACATGTAAAATTCTGGTCAGGGTGTAGTGCACACTACATTTCAGTCAAATGAAAATGACTGAGAAGCACCATAAGAACTACTAAAACAATGTAAGTGGTTTGACTCTGGTTTTATTCAGCACCACTGGTCTGCCTTGTCCGGGATTAAGTGGAATATAACAGACAGATGTTCGGCTGGGGTAAACATATCGTGAACAGTTCAGACTGAAGTTGAATCCTCCATGGAAATGAACATGGCAAGAATCTCTGCGGGCTGCATAACTTGCAAATTGGTCGCATCAGAAATAAAGTAAACTTGAGGCATAGGTTAGGGTTGTTATTCAGATTGCTTTCAGTTCAGGACATGGTTTCCTTCATCATCTGCAAGTGATAATGGAGAAAACCTTTGGCTAGCATAGGAAACATGATGGGTCTCAGGCCAACAATTTCCATAGTAATGGATAGCCACACAAATATAACAAGGATTGCCTCAAACCTGACAATGACTCTCCAGACACAAAAAAAATAAGCTGACTTTTTACATACCCAGGGTATAAACAGAGTTGTAGATTAGTTCAAAATATCAAGTTGAAAGCAATCTCAACAACATACTCAATTAGACTTGTTTTGGCAGCTTGACTGTATACATAATTAATCATGGTAATTTGAAATATTTCTGTTTCGTCCAAGTTCATGCAAAATTACCGGCAGACAAATGCAGAAGACGCATAACACAAATTCAGGTAACATTTCATACATTCCTGGCCTGGAGCTGTCTCACACCCCAATCTATCACTTTCCATTAGTGCCCAACAGCTGGCAGAAAGAGACGTGGCCTGCTCAGCTCAGTATCGAAGGGGCGAAGAGATAGCACGTAACAAATTTAAATAGAGCATCACATAATCTTTTCCACAATGGCTGCCTTGAATATTGTCAATCAAAGCCTACCAACCAAGCCCACTTAATGATTTCTTACGAGATGTATTTTTTAAAAATTCTATCAGCCTGCTAATGGTGGATGTAGAAGTTCCTTTAGCTTTTGAAATAGAAACTCACAGCTGAGTGCACTTGTCAGCTCTATAACCAATGCAGTGCCCGAGAACCAAAATAAAATCACAGAGAATGAAAATGAGTGGAATGTGCGGGATATTTTGCAGATAGTTATAAGGATACAACTAACAGAGTAGAAATTGCTTTCGGAGATGTTAGTGTTTCAGGAGAGTGTGGAGTTCATTTTGACCAGTGTGTGTGTTAAACATTGTAGTAACACTCTCTGGAAGATTAGGGATTGTAATCGCTTATGGACCTGTAGAAAACACCATCAAGTGTGTCATCAAAGGGCAGCACGGTGGCGCAGGGTTAGTATTGCTGCCTCACGGTGCCGAGGTCCCAGGTTCGATCCTGGCTCCAGGTCATTGTCCATGTGGAGTTTGCATATTCTCCCCATCTTTGCGTGGGTTTCGTCCCCACAACACAAAAGATGTGCCGGGTAGTGGATTGATCACGCTAAATTTTCCCTTAATTGGAAAAAATGAATTATTTTAGAAAAGTGTGTCAAGAAAAGACAAATGCCTGACCCCTGTCAAAGTTACTGTGATCGTTAGAAGGGATTTTATGTTGTGCATAACCAGCTTTCTCCTGGATATGGTGCATAGACCTTTCCTCAGAGAATAATCAAATCAAAGTACTAATCAGGTCAAGGGCCATTTACCAATATCATAAAAGCACAGTGTGCACAGCACACTATCAGTGGCAAACAGCTTGTCTGTTCTCCCTCAATTTGGATGTTCAGATGAATGATCTTTATACTTTTCTATTTGACCCATTCCCAACAAAAAAAATAACATTTAGAAATAAGAATTTCATAGTGCATACGGCATAGTAACAGGCCATTTGGCCCAACCAGTCCATGCTGGCAAATTTCAGAAATAATTTGTTCCTATTTCAGTTTTGACCCCTTCATATTAGTGCTGCCAACTCTGGTTAGACATGTTCCTGGAGGTGTTATCACCTAACCTCTTGCCCCCAAACCCCCCCTGCCCACCTTAAGGAACCTTTTTTTAAATTAAAACATTATTTTTTATTGGCCCTAATTGTTTTTCTCTCGAGTGGCTTGGAGCGGGCACTTGTGATTAATCTTTAACCCTTGGAGACTCTTGTATATTAAAAAGTACTGGAGTGTTGGCAACGGTATTTCCCAAACACATTGCAGCATTTCTAACTGTGGGTGTGGGGAGGTGGTGTGAGGCAGGGTGGTGAGTAGCGGGGGTGGCCAACAGTGGATGTGATAGAGCAGACCGAGTGACTTACCTGCTGAATGCTCTCTTTCTTGAACTGAAGCAACAGGCCTCTTTTAACCTCAATGAAGTTTGAAATTCGCCAGGCCCACATCCCACTATGCTATGAGCCACTGCCTTGGAAAGTGTAAATTTACAACCTTTTGTCCTACTTCTGACTGTGGGAATGAGCTTGTCCCTTAAATGACTGCCACACTACTTATGTGCAACTGAGAAAAGCTACATTTCTGATTCTTATGTTGAACTTTGATATGTGGCATGAGCTAATTCAACTGGGCAAAAGATGGTTACTCTTCAGAACATAATCACTGTGCTTCATTTAGGCTATTAGCAAGCAATCACATGGCCTGCATTGTGAAGTAAGAGCAGATTTATTGAAGTTAACAAGGAAGAAGAGCTCCAGGTGGAAGATTGGGCACTTTTACTGCTGAAGTTAAATTTACTGCAAATTGTTGGGTTATCAACTCCCCGCTTATTGTGGACAAGTTCAGCTGAAACAAAATGTATCAAACATGCTAACTCAATAAAGGATTACCTATAAAGAACACAACCTCTATCCATGATGCACTCCAACATAGGTCCACATACCCTCAACCTAACAACAAGTGAACTTTCTTACAAAGGCACTCACTAAATGCAAAGGCAGAGCGCTGGATTCTCCATTTGGGAGACTGTGGGAGACGTTTTCTGGCGCTGCGGTCCTCACCGGCAGCAGGATCCCCCGTCCCACAGCCGGCCAATGGGGTTTTCCATTGTGGGCACCCACATGCCATCGGGAAATCCTCTGGCGTGAATGCGCTGCCGGAAATGCGGAGGATTCCACCGATGGAGAATCCCACCCTTTTATCTCCCTCCAGAGCTGAATTGCACCAGTTTTACAATCTCCTTGCAAACAGGATGCAATTCAGTGTTCCAATCACTCAGTGCATTCCAACCACTCAATCGTGTGATTTCACAGCACTTACCTCTCTTTGATGTCAATGTTTACAAACATTGGGGTTTCACCACTTAGGCCACTGAAGTGTGAAAGAATATGAATGGATCAAAGCTGCAGAGGGTTTTTACAAGCTGTCAATCACAAACCACTACAAAACTATGAATAGCTTGCAGATAGTGGATCTGTGGGAACCAGATGCAGGCACAGCTACTCTCCTTCCAGCAATGGACATGTGGAGCTGCAAGGTAAGTATTATAGCTATAATGCTTCCCACTGCCCATGTCTGGGCTGCTCTCTGGCTTCCAGACAGGGGTCTCTTTTCTGGGAGGAAGGAGGGCTTTGGGGTGGGTCCCTTAGTCAGGGAGTCACTGGGAAGTCCCTTTAGTCAGGATGATCTGTGGGGGTCACCCTATGACAGTGTCCCTATGGGGGGTTCTCTGATCACAGGGTCTCTGTAGGTGGTCCCCCTTTCATAGGGATATCTATTACAGGGCTCCATTATTACTACAATTGCCACAACGCCTGATTCTCCGTCCCATCGGGAAACGCTTTCCGGAGGGCCCGTGATGGAGAACCCAGGTCAGAATGTATACTTTTAAAGTGGGGATTGTGTATCAATATGTCTTTTATTGTGCATCTATAATATGTTAACGTTTTTGCGCTTTGAAGTGTCATGATTGTTATAGTTGTTACTCTGAAATCAGTGGTTGACACTGTCGTCCTCACTCCTGTTATTCTTATGTCCTCCAGATGGGTGCTGTAATTCTTTCTGAACCTGCACAACAAACATAGAATCATAGGAACCTTACAGTGCCATTCGGCCCATTGAATTTGCACCAAGCCTCTGATAGAGTGCCCTACCTATGCCAATCCCCCTAACCTCACCTAGGGGCAATTTAGCATGGCCAATCCACCTAACTGGCACATCCTGGGATTGGGGTAACCTGAGCACCCGGAGGAATGTGTAAACTCCACACAGACAGTCACCTGAGGTTGGAATCGAACTTGAGTCCCCAGTGCAGTGTGGCAGCAGTGTTAACCACCGTGCCACCGGGTCACCCTAATTCTATGGGCTGGATTCTCCGCACCCTTGTGCCGCAATCGGGGGCGGAGAATCGATGTTCCCGCAAGAAATCGGGACCGGCACCGGTTCACCGATTCTGCGGGCCTCGAAAAGTGGCGTGCTCAGGGAGTGCGCCACGTCGCCTGTGGACATTGCCAGAGGCCCGCTCAGCAATTTTCCGCCCCGACCGGCCGAAGTCCCCATGGCGTGGAACTACTGTGCTCCAGCAGGTCGGGATACTCGTATGGCGGCTGCGGACTCAGTACGCGGCTGCCCTGGTCGGGGGTAGGCGGATCGGAGGATGGGCTGGCCTTATAGGTGGTCGGGGAATGTTCATGCGGGTGTTGAGGGCCCGGCGCGTGGCCGATGGTGGGTGTCTCTTTCTTGGGTCTAGCTCCGCGGTCCGAGTCCGCCATGGAGCACGGTGTGGCCGCTGGAGGCTGCCGCCGTGCGTATGCGCGGCCTCTGACCCGGAAGTGCGGGGTGCCCTATCTGCAGCAAAAGTTGCGAGATTTACTCTAGGTCCCTGCTCTCCCCCTGCAGGGCATTGGAATTAGTGATCCATTCACACCAGTTTTTCTGGAGTGAAACTCCACCATTTTGACGCCAGTGTGGGGACATAGTCCCAGTAATGGAAAATCCAGCCCTATGGCTCAAACATAGCTGGAAGGCATCCTGCTTCCTCTGACTAATCATGAACAATGCCATGGGGGGATTCATTACAAATTAACTCAAAATAAGGCAGAGCTTTTGATTCTGAGAAAGGAATTTGAGTCGAGGTAAATTTATATCTGGTTTGCTGAGATGGTTAGCAGTAGATTGCTGGCATGCTCTGGGTCGGTATGGTTTTCCACAGCTGAGTCTATTGCTGGGAGCTGCAAGAGGGGGAGAGAGAGGCAGATTGATACGAATGAGCGGTGTTTGCTGCTTGTTTGCTGCTTGCAGTTGCAGCTGCCTGGAGGCTGTATGTTTGTTTGCTGCCGCCTCTTTGCTTTTGTAGCCTGGAGTAAGGAAAGGGAGGATGGTAAGATGACCTGCTGCCTGGGCTGGAGAAGGGGAGTTCTTCCTCTCTTCTGGTGTGCTCTGCATTGGTGCGATTTTCCCCTGCTGGGGAGTCTACTGCTGGGAGCTGCAGCAGGGAAAGACAGAAAGGCGGATTGATCTGACTGAGCAACTTGATGAAAGTATGGAAGAAATGCTTTTACAGATTGTTGGTGATGTTATTGTCAGCATTGAAACTAAAACATTGCTGCAAGTTAAACATACTAGACATCAAGGCTGTTTTATTGTACCTTGAATGCCAGAGGATGCCGAACTTTGGTTCTGATGAAATTAGGCCGTATAAGAAGGCCAGTGCCACGGTGGATCATGAACAGAGACTGATATATAAAATGACCACACAGCAAGGATCTGCGTGAGGGGACACAGTGTGTTTGGTTTTCTTTGCACAAATCAACTGTTGTAGTTTTGTGTTTGTACTGATATTCTGTACAGAAAAGATACTTGTGTGTATGTGGCACGGTGCCTTTTCCTTGTTGAGTGATGGTTAGTGTGATTTATAAAGGTATTGTTGACCGTTTAATAAACAAAATATTATCAAGTGGATTCTCGTGGGTACACGTGCCATGTCTCAGACAATGATTATTGCATCGCATTTCAATCAAATGTTGAAGCCTGACCTCTAGAAGCATCAGCATCATATTGGCAGCAGCCAATAATCAAACACTTAAGAGTTGGGCTTCTGCACTTGGTAACCCAGAAGCGGAGGCCAGCAAAGTGTACAGGCGTCATTGATCTTTTGAGCAGATAAAAGACAGCATGTGCCACAGGAGACTCCGTCTCAACAAAGAGACAGTGCGGCACCTCACGGACATGGCACCCCAGGGAGATGGAGGACATCACTTCCAGTTGCCTTGAAGGTCACCACAACCCTGAACTTGTATACAATTCCAGGGCTCAAGCGAGGACCTGTGCGGCATTTCACAAGCGACAGCCCACAAGTTCATCCGTGAGGTCATGGATGCTCTATATGCCCCCGCCTTCAGACTTGATCAACTTTGAGCTGGACCAGGCCCACCAAGTTACTGGGCTGCAGGATTCTCGACCATGGTCTTGGATAATTGAAGGCACGCATGTCACCTTGCGCCCACCAGGGAATCAGGGTGGCATCGTCATTCCACTCACTGAATGTTCAACTCGTGTACAACCACCACCTCCATATCATACACCTGTGTGCACACTTCCCAGGGAGCATGCTTGACAGCTACAACCTGGGACACCCGGAGATCCTCAACATCTTGGAAGATCATCCCAGGATGGCGGGTTGGCTCTTGGGGGATAAGGTCCTGGCTGGTGACGCCAGTGCAGAGGCTGGAGACCAAGGTGGGACCCGATATGACAAGGCTCAAGCTGCCACCTGTGGTATCATTGAGCGATGTATCGAACTGCTCAAAATGGGGTCCCGATGCCTGCACCGCTCTGGTGGCGCGCTGCAGTAATCCCCAGAGAGCCTCACGCTTTGTGCAGGTCTGCTATGCCCTCCACAACCTGGCACAGCAGCGGGGCGACATGATGGAAGAGGAGGGACATGTGGCCACGTCTGAGGAGGAGGCAGACTAGGAGGGAATGGAGATCGAACTCCGGGAGGACCAGCAGGAGGACCTGGAGGATGGCGGACAGGCGGCGGACAGGGTCGGGCGTGCATGAAGGACCAGGGAGGCCCTCATCCTCACCTGATTGTCATAGGACAAAGCTTTGCCTATCAGATGGGCAAGTGTCGGTACTGTCAGCAGGTCAATATACAAGTCAGGAGAGTGATGATAATTTGCTATGAGGTTGGTTCTGGTGCTCCTCAGTTTATGTCAAGGTCTGACTCCTGTCTTTTTGCAGACAGCTCTCTCACACCCATCCTCTGAACAGGGTCTGCGTGGGAGACATTTGATCTTGGACCACTGTCCCTGGGAGGGAGGAGAGTTGAGGGTAATAAGGGGTGGGTGTGTAGGCAGGCCAGCCGGCTGTGAAGATTAATGTGTCAGATTCACATGTATCAGGTGTAACATGTTTTAATAATGTGGGGCGGCAAGGTGACGCCACGGTTAGCACTGCTGCCTCATGGCGCCGAGGACCCGGGTTTGATCCCGGCCCTGGGTCACTGTCCGTGTGGAGTTTGCACATTCTCCCCGTGTCTGCCTGAGTCTCACCCCCGCAACCCAAAGATGTGCAGGGTAGGTGACTTGGCCACGCTAATTGGAAAAATTAAAAATATAGAAATAAGTGTTTAATAACGTCACCCCGCTGCCCCCCCCCCCCCCCCGCCACGTACAGATGGTGCCGATCCACCCCCCCCCCCCCCCCCCCCCCCCCCCCCCCCCCTCCACTCCAGTGATCTCTCTACTCTTGATCTTTCGTAGTCTACTGCTATGGCTAGGTGGGTCCCCACGGTGCACATCAGAGGTGGAGGCAGCCTGCTGTTTTCTACGTCCTGTGGCCTTTGATGCCCTTGGCGGACTTCCTCTTAAGAGCCTGGAGCCGGAGAGCCCCGGCCAACCTACCAGTGTCACAGGCATCACCATGCCACCCTGTTCTGCCCGCAGCCCTTGAGATGCGCCAGTCTCAGAACGGGGGATTTGGGACAACTGGAGACTGCCGCCGTCTCCTTGGTGACAGGCCCCGGGTTGGTCTCCAGTGCTCCTGGACAGGGCGTCCAGGCATGGACGGCCACTGCCGCAGCCTGCAGGGCAGCCATCTTGCTGCGCATCCTACTGACCGTCCACTGTGGCCCGTGGTTGTGCAGAGTGACACCAGCCGTATGGGTACCCCAACCCCATCAACCCATACTGTAACACCCCACCCTCCACCCCACCCCCCAACCGGGTGTGGCCCGCCGGTGGTGCATCACATGGCCCACCCAAGGGCAATGTCCACATTAGTCCGTATTGGAGGGTGCCGTGGGATCCTAACTATAAGCACAGAATTGTTATGGCACAGGAGGCCTTTTGGTCCATCGTGTTTGCACCGGTTCTCCAAATGAGCATTGTGACTTATTGCCATTCCCCTGTCTTTTTCCCATACCCCAGCACATTGTTTCTATTCAAATAATCACCTAATACCCTCCTGAATGTTTCAATTGAAGCTACCTCCACCACACTTCCAGTCAGTGCATACCAGACCGAAAATGATGTGGAGATGCCGCCGTTGGACTGGGGTGAGCACATTAAGAAGTCTTACAACACCAGGTTAAGGTCCAACAGGTTTGTTTTGAATCACTAGCTTTCGGAGCACAGCTCCTTCCTCAGGTGAATGAAGAGGTGGGTTCCAGAAACACATATATAGACAAAGTCAAAGATGCAAGACGATACTTGAATGCAAATCTTTGCAGGTAATGAAGTCTTTACAGGTCCAGACAGAGCAACTGGAGAGAGGGATAATCACAGGTTAAAGAGGTGTGAATTGTCTCAAGCCAGGACAGTTGGTAGGATTTGGTCCTACCGAAATTCGGTCGTCCAGACCGACAATGTATGTGAAGCACCAGGGGTCCTATTTATGATATGTGTGGCGAACTAGTGGTCAGTATGTGTGAAGCATTCGTGGGCATGTTTTTGTGTATGGAGAAGGCTATGGTTCAAGTTGCCTAACAGCTGATTGGGTGAATTTAGGAGAGAGATGCCCTTATTCACCAAGTGCAAGTTCATTTCAATTATGCTCAATTCAGTGTGTAAAAAGTAAAGTTGTGATAATCACACAAAAATACCGTTACACAAATAATAACCATAATTATTACGCAGATAGGGCAATTCTGAATTTTCTGATTTAGAGCAGAAATGCTTCTACAGTACGCACCAAGTGAGGGGAGAGATGCCTTTATAACCCAGCTCAATCTTTCTTTTTGTTTCTAATTAACAAAATCGAATGCTGATGCATGAACTCACCAAGATATATTTTCATTGAGACAGTTCATTTTCTGGGGGTGCTTACCAGATGTGATTAAGCAGTTGGATTCAATCTAATCCAAGGGCACATATGATTAAATATACAACAAAATGATTTATCCCTTCCGTAAGGACAGCTTTTCTAAAGGATGCCGGATGACCATTTCTAATGTATTATTAAATCTAGGATTTAAAAATACCAGCTTTAAAAAACAATGTTATCGCTGATTGTACAATATGGGATTGAGTTACAATTACTGAGATGTATAAGAAATGAACAAAAATGGGAATTGAGAGCTTCTGAGATTCTTTTCCATCCAGTTGGGATTTATTGCTTTGTGTTATTGATTATTCATCATTTACATCCCCTGTGTGCAGCTCAGATCAATGGTACAACCTTTCAGTTGAACCCATTTTCAGACAACTCACTTTGCCCCGGTCAAACACTCATCTAAGCCTTTCCCTTAATCAGTTAAAAGCAAGTTTGTCTTTGTGCATAATACAGAATTACATTGCATATTCCACAGCCCCCTGCTACTTTCAATTGTGGCATTCCAGAGCTGTGTCTGCGAAAATAAAAAGAAATAATGATCATTTAGAGACTTTAAAAGCAGAACAGTTGCTTTGGAAATCAAGCAATCTGACAGTTAAATATCTCCGATCTTAAAGTAGAAAATGTTGTAAGGGCTCAGCAGGTATTTCTATTTCCCTTCTCTTCCAGTATATATCTCTATCCAATTAATAGTGGGGATTTATCCTCTAGAGTGGGCTCGCCCTAGCTTTCCTGTTGCAACCCCAGCAACACTCGTACACTAAACAAAATGTTCTTTAATCCTCAGATGCTGCATATGTTTATGGCAAAATGAACTGATCTTGCTTGATCAGGTGTGGCCTGCTGATTTATATACCTTGGTGGCACTTCCAGCATATAACCCGTCACAAACAGTCAATATCATGTAGATTGTATTATCAGGAGCCAGAATTCAGTGAGTGACACCTTCCACTGCCACATTCTAAAAATGTTCCCGCCACTGATTTGCCTTGTAGTACTCGACTGATGGAAGCCAAAAATAACAGAGAAGGGGAAGGAGGAAAAGAAAAGGGACCATCCATCCAGAAAGTGTTCCATCTGCAATTTTCTTTATTTCCAAAGGATTGTCCCTTTGACTCCTAATGTTAACAACACTATGGTGATTGTGCACAGGATGATTCAGAAATGTTCCTGTTCAGAACAGGAATGTTCATGCTCGACCCAGCCCAACCTGCTAGAGATTATTCTCCCCCTTTTAATTAACAAAATGTAAAGTTAATGCACACGTCACAGATTTATAGTCATTGAGATAGTTCATTTTCTGGAGGTGGGGGGGAGGGAATAGGGGAAGTCCGGGCATGTGTATATAAGAGATTGGATTTAATCTGATCTCTCTGAGATAACACGTGATTAATTAATGCAATCAGATAATTTATTATCTCTTCATGGACACCTTGTCTGAAGGAAATCCATCAGCCCCACCCCACAATTCTTTTATTGGTGTATCAACGACTGTTTTGGTGCCGGTTCATGTTCCTGTCTGGATCTGGAACAAATTATGAATTTTGCTTCCAATTTCCACTCCTTTATCAACTTGACATGGTCGATCTGCGACACTTCCCTTCCCCTCCTTGACCTTTCTATTTCAATTTCTGGGGATAGATTATCCACTAGTATCCATTAGCAGCCTCCCCGGACAGGCGCCGGAATGTGGCGACTAGGGGCTTTTCACAGTAACTTCATTGAAGCCTACTCGCGACAATAAGCGATTTTCATTTTCATTACAAACCCACCAACTCCCACAGCTCTTCACACCGCACCTCCTGTAAGGACTCCGTCCCATTCTCTCTTTGCCTCCGTCGTACCTGTTCCAATGATGCCACTTTCCAAACGGTGCTGCAGACAGATCTTCATTCTTCCTTAATTGTGGTTCCCCACTCACTGTGGTCGATAGGGCTCTCAACCGTATCTGACCCATCTCCCGCACCTCTGCTCTCACCCCTCCCTCTCCCTCCCAGAACCAGGATTTGGTTCCCTTTGTCCTAACTTTTCACCCCACCAGCCTCCGCATTCAAAGAATCATCCTCGGCCAGTTCCACCAACTCCAGCATGATGCCACCACCAAACACATTTTCCCCTCACTCCCCCGTAGGCATTTTGGAGGGACCCTTCCCTCCGGGATACTCTGGTCCATTCCTCTATCACCTCCAGCACCTCACCCTCTTTCCACGGCACCTTCCCATGCAATTGCAGAAGGTGTAACACCTGCCCATTTACCTCCTACCCGCGTTGCAGAACACCTTTGGTACGTCCGCAAGCAGGACCCACACCTTCCTGTCGCTTGCCATTTCAACTCACCGTCCTGCTCTCATGTCCACATGTCTGTCCTGGGCCTGCTACAATGTTCCAGTGAAGCCCAACACAAACTGGAGGAACGGCACCTCAGCTTCCGATTCGGCAAGTTACAGCCTTCCAGACTTAATATTGAGTTTAACAACTTCAGACTCTCTCCTCCACCTTCAATCCATTTTTATTTCTATCAATTTATTTTGATTTCTTCCGTCGATCTGTTTTTCCCTCACCATTGCAGCCCTCCCCCCACCCCACCCCACTTGGGCCATTTGTTCCTAGTTGCCCTTTGACACACTGCTTATCTTTGTTCTGCCATTAACCCTAATTTCTTTATGTGCCCCTATCAACACCCCTCCTAGCCTTAATCACACGCATTTACATTCCCTTCTTTCTTTCCATGACATCCATCGATTACCATCTCATCCAACCCCACTGCTCCATGCACCCCCGCACCACCACCCCCCAACCCCCCACAACAGTACAAATCTGACCGTATTTTCAGTCCTATCCAGCTTTGACAGTCATCCAGACTCGAAACGTTAGCTCCCTTCTCTCTCCACAGATGCTGTCAGACTTGCTGAGATTGTCCAGTCTGTTCTGTTTTTGTTTCGGATTCCAGCATCCAAAGTGATTTGATTTTATCTGAAGGAGATCGTATTGTCCTTTCTAAACCAATATTAAATCTAGAATTTGAGTACCAGCTTAAAAAATATTGTGCAATATTATGCTGAGTCATCATTACTAAAGTTTATCACCCAGGTCTCCAATGCCTGGTGATACAGGGCCTTGGAGTACAAAGTACCTTGCTCTTCTTGATCCTTGTCACAATATTATCGGCTTTATTGTTCCAGATTTAACGTGGAAGTAAATATGGTTTACCACAAAATCTGGTCTATAAATTGCACCTGTGCCTCAATCTACTTACTAACTATTAGATTGTTGAAAGTCTTGTGAACCACAGTAAGTAATAACTCACTTACCTGAATCACATAAAGGGCATTAAAACGTACACCACAATATGAAGTATACATATGATTTCAGAGCCCAATCACCAGAAATGAACCTTGATGAGTCCAACTTTTCTGCAGAACACAGACAAAAGTTAATAACAATGTCTATGGGGAGGGATGAGATTCTCCCCCGGTCTCTGCAATTACATTGCTGAAACTCAGTGAATGCCAACCATTCTGTTTATTAGAGTGCAGATCTACAGATTTTCCTCCACTCAATTACGTGAATGGAAAATCAAGCAGGCTCCTTTACAGGTGCATGCTCCTGTGTGTCCTGATGTCCACTGTACTCAGGGAATTTTAAAAATAACTCAGTAACCATGGACTTAAGGGGACGAAACCTAAATTCGGAAAGAGAAAGAAAGCTTATCAAAGCACCCTTAAGTGTAAATTAGGACCAGGAATTCTATTCAGTTTGGTTGGTTTTAGTTGACATCAGAGTACTGTGGCACTTCAGCTAGATGAATTATATATGTAGGGAGGAGTTTCAGTCAATGCCATTTTTGATCTCCTGGTGTCCAGTGAGCCATTATAAAGTGACCTCTTTTACATTACTGTCTGCACTTTTCTTCAAATGTGAGAACTCAGTCCACATACTTCTATTTTGGGCATGTCATACTCATTCATTATTCATCACCACCAACAATTACATTATAATTCCCTGCATACGGATTAGCCTCTGGCTTCGTGATATAATAGTATGCAAGGAGTTGAAGCTAAAGTGTGGTGTGGAATTATTTACAAGCCCCATCTTCTTCAGAAATGCAGACATGGAAGCCACTCAATAGCACTTTTGATGTAAATTATTCCTGCAAATGAAAAAGGGAAGATCTGTTCACAACTGAATGGCATACCTATCTCTGTAATCTCCTCCAACCCTGAAAATCCAACCCAGAAAAGGGGTAGCACGGTAGCATAGTGGTGGGCAGGGGTTCACAGCGCCAGGGCCCCAGGTTCGACTCCCAGCTTGGGTCACTGTCTGCGGGGTTTGCACGTTCTCCCCGTGTCTGCGTGGGTTTCCTCCGGGTGCTCCGGTTTCCTCCCACTTGTCCCGAAAGACATGCTGTTAGGTAATTTGGACATTCTGAATTCTCCCTCTGTGTACCTGAACAGGCGCCGGAATGTGGCGACTAGGGGCTTTTCACAGTAACATCATTGCAGTGTTAATATAATCCTACTTCTTACAATAAAGATAATTATTATTAAATCTCTGTGATATCTGCACTCCTCCAATACTGGCCTCTTGCCCATCTCCGATTTTAATCATTCTACCGTCGGTTGCTGTGCCTTCAGCTTCTTGGGTCCTATGCTTTGGAATTCCCTCCATAAACATCTCCAACTCTCTGTTACAATACCCTAGGCTGGTGCACGGTCAATTCCAGCCCCACATGTCCCGGAACGCAATACAATTTAAATTTCCAAGCAATACCCAAAGTCTTTGGCCTTTGGTTGCCCAATAACTACAGTCACCAAGTTTGTAAATTTAAACACAATTAATTTGTATTAATAACAATAACTATAAATACAAGTACAGCAAATTAACTAGTTAGCTATTATCTAATTCCTAACCCCACTTATTTAACTCACCCCACCCTCTACACTCACACACAAAACACGAACACAGAGGGGAAAGAAGGATGTAAAAAATAATATTATGAGAAGTAAAAGGGTAAAAGTCTCTGTTTCATGGAATCATAGAATTGACAGTGAAGAAGGAGGCTATTCGGCTGATCGAGTCTGCACCGGCTCTTGGAAAGAGCTTCCCATTTAAGCCCACAGTTCTAACCCAGTAACCCCAATTTACGTTTTTGGATTCTAAGGGCAATTTAACATGGCTAATCCACCTAACCTATACATCTTTGGACTGTGGGAGGAAACCGGAGCACCTGGAGGAAACGCACGCAGGCACGGGGAGAATGCGCAGACTCCGCACAGACAGTGACCCAAGCCGGGAGTCGAACCTGGGACGCTGGAGCTAAGAAGCAACTGTGCCAACCACTGTGCTACTGTGCTGCCCTTACCTAAGGGCAGATGGATATCTTTCAGTTAGCTTCTCTTTTAGTCTAGTCCTGCTCTGGCATTCTTGCTTTAGGTCTATAATGGATCTTAACTTCTCTGCAGTTTCAGAAACAACAGACAGGAAACCTTGTTTTGGAGAAAGAGAGAGAACAACTCACAGCTTCTTCTCTCAGTGTCCAGTTACTTCTGTCTGTGCCTCTGAAAACCCCCACCTGGCTGAACCCAACCACTGTCTGTCAAAGGGCAGAATATGGGGCGGGGTTCTCCGACACCCTGTCGGGTCGGAGAATTGCCGGGGGGCGGCGTGAATCCCGCCCCGCTGCCCCGACACCGGCTGACGAATTGTCTGGCGCTGGGGTTTTGGCGGAGGCAGGAATCGCGGCGCGCCTGTCGGCGGCCGCTGGCAGCAGCCACCCCGGCGATTCTCCAACGTGATGGGCCAAGCAGCCGCCCGTTTTCGGCCGGACCCGCCGGTGTAAATCAAACCAGGTCCGTACTGGCGGGACCTGGCTCTACGGGCGGCGCGGGGAAGGACCTCCCTGTGCATGCGCTGGGATGACGCCAGCACACACTGGCATACCCGCGCATGCGCCAACTGGCGCCGGCTGGCGGAGGCCCTTCGGGGCCGGTTGGCGTGGCGCCAAGCCCTTCCGCACTGTCTGGCACGGCACCAACCCCGCCGGCTCCAGCCTAGCCCCTGAAGGAGCGGAGGATTCCACACCTTCTGGGCGGCCCGACGCTGGAGTGGTTCACGCCACTCCTCGGCGCCGGTACGGCCCGCATCGCTGGGTAGGGGAGAATCACGCCCATGGTCTTTGGCCAATTCCCTGGCCACCAGCCAGCCAAACAAACCGAATCCCTCCGATCTCTCGGGTTCCAAAAAGTCTGAGTTCTTCGGCTCAAAATCTAAATCCCACAGCACAGCATTGAAGTCCTCACTTCCTCTGCCCAACTGAAAGGTGTGAAATATCCATGCATCCAGATGGATATCGGAAGGTAAAATAAATGGGAAATAAGGGAATCAACAGGAAGGGCCCTTACATCTCCATCTCTCTTTTCTCCTTTCAGATGTTCCTTAAAATGAACTGTTTATTCAAACTTTGTGGTCATCTGTACAATAACTTATAGCAACTGCCTATGTAAACTTGTCTTTCTGTAATTATACTTCCTTGCGGAGTACGGAGAAGGAGTAGAGGGAGAAAAGGGAAGCAGTAGGGAACGATAAGTAACTACAAAGACAATTTGGGAATGAGATGAATAAAAAGTGGACGGGGAATAGAAAGGAGAGAGGTGGGAAAAGGGGAGACCGGATGCTGGAACAGTGTGAGCAGCAGGGAGGTGGCCCAATTGAACATGTGTACTGCTTGTACTGATGTTGGTTTGGGTAGGGGGATTCTGTGTAGTTTAGTCGAGGTGGGATCAGTGAGAGGTGGTGGTGGGACTGGGGAATTGTGTGTATAAGCCATGTTGGCTGGGTATGGTTGTTGGTTAGGGGGCTGTTATTTGCTGAGTTATGTTTACATGTGTATTTGTTGTTATAAAATCAAAAATGCCTTAATAAAATGTTTTTTTTAAAAATGATGTTGGTTTTGCTGTGTTGTTGGAGGATTGTATGGTTAACATTGTATTTTTGTTGTGTATTTTGTGTTGTGTCTCACGGCTTGGGTACTCGCCAGTTGCGGATCTCCTGCTTCTGTGTACTGGGGGTTGAGGGGTCCTTTCCGGTGCTAGTGAGGGGGATGGGTGTTTTCTCTCTCTCTCTCCTCAACTGTGCGCTGCCTGTCCTTTTCCGGTGGACTGAGCTGTTTACGGAGGAGGGTGGTGGTGGTGGGGGGGACATGCACTGGCAGCTTTGCCTTGTACTTACTTGTTTGTTGAGTTTCTTGTGGTTTCTTTGTATTTTGTCTTTTTTGTTTGCAAAGAGAGTTCTGTCCCTCTCTCTTCCACCATGCTCCTTAGCAGTGTGTCCTTTTCCGGTGGTCTGTGCTGCTCGCTTGGGTGCCTTTCCACTGATGTGGGGCTACCGTTGTGGTGTGGGGGGGGGGGCAAAGGTGGGCATATGCTGGCTTTGCAGCTGGTGGTTTGTTTGGGGTTGACCTGAGCCCCCTCTTGGGAGGAGAGGTGGTGTTTTCTCTCTCTCTCTCTCACTGTACCCCTGTATGTCCTATTCTGGTGGTCTGTGCTGGTCGTTTACCGTTGATGATCTACCGTTGGGGCTCGGGAGGTGGGGGGGGGGGGGGGGGATGTGTGCTGGCTTGGGAGCTGGTGTTTTGGGGATTTTTCGGTGTCTTGTAAATGCTTTTCGCATGTGACTGATTTTTGTGACTGTTTTTAGCATGTTGCTGATTCTTTTGTATTCTTAAGTTGTCAATAAACTTAAAATATTTGTAGGAGGGGTATTGGATGCTATACAAGCTCTCTCCCTGTAAGGGGTCCTAACTGCATGCTGGCAATGTGCAGAGAAAAATCTGTGAGCTGCAAGAAGGGCAGCGCACTCCAATTCAACGGGCATGGGAATGGAATGTCTTTGAATCAGTGTGGCAAGGGAACATGAGGCTGAGGGTTTGGGGATGAGGGCAGGGTTTGTGGATCAGAGGGGGTGGCCAGGTTTGGTGGTGTGATTTTGGGGTCTGGGCCTCGGTTGAAATTGGGGTAGAGTTTTGGACTGAGTGCGGTGTCTGGTATTGAAGGTCGTAGTAGTCAGTATCATGCACTGTTGAAGTTGGGGAATAGGGATCTGGTTGATAATAACAGTGATGGAAGGGGGTCTGGAGAAGTGATCAGTTTCTATTGTGTGAGCCTGGCAGGAACACGTTTGCTCATTTCTGTTCCAGTTAGTTAAGCTGCTTTGTTGCCAGCAATAGGTTTCCCTCAGTATAATCCATTTCAGGCATTGTGGTGATCCACCACTGTATATATATATATATATATGTGTGTGCCTTTATTAGGGGATGTACAATAGTACCTGCTATTACAGGTTTGCCGGTAAGCCCCTGCCGGGTAGTTCCACCCACAGGGAGCAGTATAAATATTCATGAGCTCTCCTGCGCTGCCATTCTACAGCTGCAGTTGAGGGAATAACATCTCATGGTAATAAAGCCTCTCTTGTACTGTTTCGTGTTTTTGTGTGCAATTGTTAGTGCATCAGGCATGGGTAAAGAATGCCTTTGTTTATCCCTTCTCCAGTATTGTGGGTGGTGATTTTCTGTCTCAAAATGTTCTCACATTTCCGGAGAGCGGAGCCCCTCCGTGCAGGAAAAGGGACTGAGTGTGGCCTTGGCTGTGGATTCCCCGCTGAGGACTCCAAAACAAAAATAATTCAAGCAGCCTTCCAACTTTGACTGTGAACACAAAACTACAGGGAACACATATAAAACACATCAGAAGGAATATTTTCTCACATATTTGTTGATAACCACAGAATAGACTCCCAGAAAAAAAAACAGTTCAATGTATAAAAATATTTTTGAAAATTTGTTTCTTCTCATTTTTGTAGTCGGAATGCTATTAAGGTTAAGGTCTGCTACATTGCTCCTGAGGAAGCAATTCAAGGAGATATTTCAGCTCTCACAAGATCGCTGCTCCAAAATCATTTACAACATTTGTCAAAGCAGAATGTTTCAGGAACAAATAATACTAACTACTGTGTCGACATTGGGAAGCTAAATTGTATCATTTGATAATCAAGACAGCTTCCACTTTCGAAACATATGTCTTTTGGGGCCTCCTGTCATTCCTTTCATCTGCTTTGTATCTTACCTGCTTTACACATTGATGAGGTGTCAGAATTGTCTAAAAGATCATGAATTTAAAACATGCTCGTAGCACAGTGCTCAATTAAGAATGCCGGCCTCCGGAATTTACTAACTATGCATCAAATGATGGATAGTGCTGCATAGGGCAATTTATTTCAGTGACGTGATTATAATCAAAGTAAAACAATCTCAGTTCTGAGAGTTTTTCTAAAGACAGGCATCGTCTCAGAAAAATGAGATTGACATTTCAGTAAAATCCAATAAGCCTTCAAGTTGAGGCTGTCAGTGGTTTTCATTATCGTAAGTCGGATAAACCTTTGTCAAATAATTAAACTGCGAATGAACTGCAACTTTAAAAACAAAGGGCTGGATCCTCCGATTTGAAGACTAAAGGCTGACGCTGGCGTGGGATCAGTGGCATTTTACGCCAGGAAAAACGGCGCAACAGCTGCACTGATCCTCCGTCCGGTGGGGGGCTAGCAGCCACGCAGCGTACTGCCCGCGGCTTTACCTGCGGATATGGCCGGAGAATTGCCGGGTCCGTGGCCGCACATGCGCGTGGTGGCGGCCTTCAGCCATCGCGCCTTGCAACATGGCACCGGCTGCACGCGGACCTGGACTGCCAAATAATGTCCCCCAGTAACCCCCCTCGCCAGCCCCGGACCACCCCCACCAGTCCCCCCGGCCCCCGCCGAAGCACCCCTGCCAGCAGAGCTGCTCCGCCCCCCCCCCCCCCCCCCCGACTGTGGACACAGTCGGCAGCTGCCACGAGGAGTCCACGCCGTCGAGCACTCAGCCCATGGGGGGGCGGAGCATCGGGGGAGGGCCTCAGGCCTGAGGTCATCCATACGGTGTGCGCTGAACTCCCCGAGTACGCCATTTTTGAGCGGCGCAGCCCCTGATTTCGGCAAAACGGGGATTTTTCGGCCCATCGACGAACGTGATTTCGGCTTCGGCAACCAGACAAACCCGCCCAACTTTCCCAGGAGTAAGTATAACTTTTTAAAAATAAATTTATAGCACCCAATTCATTTTTTCCAATTAAGGGGCAATTTAGCGTGGCCAATCCACCTACCCTGCACATCGTTGGATTGTGGGGGCAGCATGGTGGCGCAGTGGGTTAGCACTGCGGCCTCACGGCGCTGAGGTCCCAGGTTCGATCCCGGCTCTGGGTCACTGTCCGTGTGGAGTTTGCACATTCTCCCCGTGTTTGTGTGGGTTTCGCCCCCACAACCCAAAAATGTGCAAGCTAGGTGGATTGGCCACTCTAAATTGCCCCTTAATTGGAAAAATGATTGGGTACACTAAATTTATTTTAAAAAATCAAAAAAAAAAAATCAAAAAAAAAAATCGTTGGATTGTGGGGGCGAAACTCACGCAAACACGGGGAGAATGTGCAAACTCCACACGGACAGTGACCCAGGGCCGGGATCGAACCTGGGACCTCGGCGCCATGAGGCAGCCGTGCTAATCACTGCGCCATCGTGCTGCCCTCATATAACATTTTTGATGAACACTGGCATAATTATTCTCCCGTGTTCCACAATTTCAAAAAATATATATTTTTATTGGTTTCACATTTATGTATAACAACATCACAAGGAATATCATACAACAATAAAGGAAAATCAACAAGATGGGTACACAGAAGAAAAAATACACAGTTATGCTTAGAAAAGTAACATGTGTATAGATATGGGGCCCCAAAGTTTGGGCCACAAATGTACTGTATTAATTATATACATGTTGCCTCCTGGTACTAAAACATACCGGGGCGTGTTTGATGCCGACCAGGTGTACCTTGGTGGTGTTGTGGTCGCACCCATGCGTTTCCTTGTCACTTGCCCCCTGTGGCTCCTCTGCCTTGGGTATCCTGTGTTATGATTGGTGTCCTACCCCTCCCATCCTCCTATCTACCCCCTATCCTCACCGGCCTTTTTACCCCGCCTCTTTTTCTCCTTCCGTTCTCTGTTTCGATACTCCAGCCCTCCCCCCTCCACTGTTTTTTTTTCTTTCTTTTTTTTAATATAAATATAGAGTACCCAATTATTTTTTCCAATTAAGGGGCAATTTAGAGTGGCCAATCTACCTATCCTGCACATCTTTTGGGTTGTGGGGGTGAAACCCACGCAGACACGGGGAGAATGTGCAAACTCCACACGGACAGTGACCCAGGGCCGGGATTCGAACCCGGGTCCTCAGCGCCGTAGGCAGCAATGCTAACCATTGTGCCACCGTGCTGCCCCCCCCCCCCCCCCCCCTCCACCGTTGATTGCTGGTCACAAACAGGTCCTGGAACAGGCTGGTGAATAGCTTCCACGTGTTGTGGGAGCCTTTCTCCGATCCTCGAATGGTGATTTTTATCTTTTCCAATTTAAGGAATTCTGCTGGGTTGGAAAACCAGTCTGCTGCCTTGGGTGGCGCTGCTGATTGGCAGCTGAGCAGGAGTCTCTGGCGGGTGATCAGGAATGCAAAGGTTAGTGCGTACGTCCCTCTTCCCGTAAAGAGTTCTGGCGATTGAGATAACCCAAGTGGGCACGGCTCCACCCTCACCCCCACAACCTTGGGCATGGTCTCGAAAAAGGCTATCCAGTACCTGACAAGTCTGGGACAGACCCAGAACATATGGTTGGCCGGGCCTTCCTGGCCATTTGCATTTGCCCTCCCTCTCTGGGAAAAACCCTTTTGTGCGTATTCTGGTCAAGCGCACCCTGTGCACCTGCTTTAACTGTGTTCGGCTCAGCCGTGCGCATGAGGAGATGGAGTTTGCCCTGTACAGTGCTTCGCTCCAGAATCCTCTCCCTAGCCTCTTTGTGAGGCCCTTCCTCCCACTTCTTCCGTGTTTAATGTAGCGGTGGCCATACCTCCTCTAGTATATGTCTGTATATGTCAGTGCAGTTACTGTCCCGTAGTTTGCCCACGGTTAAAAGTAGGTAGTGTCCTGGTATCTGGGGGAATGTATCTGTCTCCTTGCGGAGGAAGTTCCTTGTTTGCATATACTGGAGCTCGTTCCCTTTTGGGAGCTGGAGCTTGTCTGTGCGTTCCCCCAGGGTCGCTACTCTGCTGGCTATGTATAAGTCGTTTGCCATCAGTACCTCTTTGCCCTGTCTCCACCTTTTGAAGGAGGTGTCTATTGTTGCAGGGGAGGATTTACGGTTCTTGTGGATGGGGGCCATGGTGGACATTGCAACCAGACCAAAGTGGTGCCTGAGTTGATTCCACATCCTCAGCTTTGCCACTGGGCTTTTTCAGCACTTGGCTGAGGGAAATGGGAGTGGGGCTGTGGCTAGTGCTCAGGGGGAAGTCCCCATACAGGACCTCTCCTCTTTTCTTACCCATTCGCTCCAGGCTCTTTGATCCATCCTTGTTTCTTTTCTATGGTAGGAAGTTCAGAAGGGCCAGGCCCCCCATATTCCTCCTTCTCCACACTGGGAAATCAACTGGGTGGGCTTAGGTAAAAGTATTGCCAACTCACAGCCCTTCTGTGTGGACCCCGAGGGGGAATCAAGTTGGTCATCGCATTGCTAATGTGCTCCTCTTCCACTGCCAGGCTGCAGAGGGGAGGGGAGAAGAGTTCCCCAAGGCTCCTGGTGGTTGCGTGGGCTCAGACTATGGGTTAGGGCCTGATGCCGAAACCTCCCCCGGTTGGCGGTCCCATGTCTGATTGCCCCTTCCAGCCCTGGGCAACCTGAAGATCGCCCTTGGCATGGTGATGTCAGGTAGCTCTCTGTTCAACAGCATCATCCTGGCCAGACTTTTTAAACTGTGAAGTGGCCTCCTCACCCTGAACTGCTCTGCCCGACAGCAAATGAGCAGTCCAGGAAGTTTAGTGAAGAATCAATGCAGGAACACTTTCCCTTTCCTAACATCTGGTTCATTTTTGAATAATGTGTTAATGGGATGTGGGCGTCGCTGGCTGGGCCAGCATTTATTGCCCACCCCTGAGGGCATTTAAGAGTCAACCACATTGCTGTGGGTCTAGAGTCACATGTAGGCCAGACCAGGTAAGGTGAAAAATGAAATGAAAATCGCTTATTGTCACGAGTAGGCTTCAATGAAGTTACTGTGAAAAGCCCCTAGTCGCCACATTCCGGCGCCTGTCCGGGGAGGCTGGTACGGGAGGTCTTCCTGGAAACAGATTTTCTTCCTTAAAGGGAATTAGTGAAACAAATGTTTCTTTTTATGTAAATTTAGAGTACCCAATTCTTTTTTTTTCAATTAAGGGACAATTTAGCATGGCCAATCCACCTAGCCTGCACATCTTTGTGTTGTGGGGGCGAAACCCACGCAAACACTGGGAGAATGTTCAAACTCCACACAGACAGTGACCCAGAGCCGGGATTGAACCTGGGAACTCGGCACCGTGAGGCAGCAGGGCTAACCCTCTGCGCCACCGTGCTGCCCCAAATTTTTTTTTAACGACAATCAACAATGTTTTTATGGTCATCCAGAATTTTTAAAATCAAATTTGAATTTCACCATCTGCCATGGTGGGATTTGAACCGAGTCTCTCGATTATTCGTCCAGTGAAAATACCACTATGCCATTGCCTCCTCAGCCATATGCCTTTGAAACTACAGCTTTTTGAAGTGTCAGAGCCTTCGTAGAAAGCCCTCAACAGTTAGACTTCAAATCCCCCATAATTCTTTGTAATGCTAAGTATCCATTCAATTTCACAGTGTACTCTTCCTTAACCTGTGGTTGACAGGTAATGGTCCAGACAAAACTATTAGGTGGTTTCTTTATTTATGTTTCCCTGCACAGTTGACTGCATCTCAAGTACCCTCCATTGATCCTAACCATAATGTTTTCTAAACACTTTTGTTATGATTGACAGCTCCTGACCACTTCAAGGCAGCTTGTTTTCACTTCCTCTTTTGTAACTGCAGAAAGAACTTGGCACTGTCGATGTAGTGAGGAGCTGTCAATCATGACAAGAATGTTGATAAACATTGGTTAGAATCAAAGGAGTGTTCTTCAGATGCATTGAAGCATGAAGGGAAAGATAAATAAACAAATCTTCTGGCAGCTGTGTTGAAACCATTAAGTTGTCAAGCAAAGGCTAGTTAATGGTGCTGCCTGTGAAATTGAATGAATTCTTACCATTTCAAAGGACGCCAGCCGATTTCAGGCTTTTGACGTGCTGTGGGCTTTCTGGGAAGGTGCTGACACTTCAAAAAGCAGCAGTTTTGCAATCATTGGGTTGAGGGAGCAGGTGTGAGGAAAGGAAAAGTCTTCTTGACTGGAATCTGAACTGTCTGATCTGCTCTGTACCTATCAGGCAGAGCAGTTCAGAGTGCGAAGGCCACTTCAGTGTTTAAACAGATCAGACGAGGATGAAGAATTTGAAGAGAGAGCTGCCTGAGATCACCAGGCCAATAGTGATCTTCAGGTTTCCCAGGTCTGGAAGGGGCAGTCCAGACACTGCCCGGGGGAGATTCCAGGGATCCTCCCTTCCCCACAGTCTAGACCCACACAAACCCCAGGACCCTTGGGGAACCCACTCTCTGCAGCCTGGCAATGGCAGAGGGGCACAGGAGTAATGGGCTCACCTCCTTGATCCCCCCCCTCGGGGTCCATCATGCCAGGCTATTGTGTCACTGTCAGGGTGTCGGTGCCATGGTGCCAGGGGCAGTGCACCATTGGCAAAGCCACGGGACAGGGACTGAAGGGAGAGGCCTGAAGTGGTTGGTGGCTAAAGGTGGGGTGCTGAGTAAGGCGGATGGGGAGGGGTCAGGTCTCCCTCCTGCGTGCATTCGTGAGGTGGGGGGAGGATTCCCCACCTTGCTGAAGGTTGGAGGTGCTCAACTTTTTAGCGTGGGGTGGGGGGGGGGGGGGATGTCAACATTTACATTGTGAGGGGGAGAAGCGGTGGGGACCCTGCCACTGGACGCTGGGACCATGGCACGTGTTCAAAATGGCGGCCGGAGACTGGGAAGGGAGGGAAAGGGAAAATAGCACACTTGCCGCCATGCATAAATTTGCATGGCAGAGAGATGGGAATTGCACTTGGGCATCGCTCTGAGCACCAGCAGGGCCCATTCCTGTTTCCCTGATGGTTGGAGCACTTAGAAGCTGGAATGGAGAACCCCACCCAGTGTTTTTACTCATTTGTTACACAAAAAATCTTAAAATATGAAATCTCCTCATGTCATCATTTTCAATTATTAATTGGAAATTTAAATTTCGTTTTGTATGTTATTGGTCTCTATTTGGATCATAGCAATGTCCACCAACCCCTCTCACTTTGGTAATGTCAGCCCTAATGACATCGTTTTCAAGAGGTCTTTTTCAACTGATCATCGAAGAACATCGGGTTCATGATCTGATACAAACTCTCACTCTTTCACATGCCTTAGCTATCTGCACCAATTTTTTAGATTCAATTATTTTTAACTTTCCTGTCCATCAGTTCCCCCAAGCGTTCTATTTTTCTTCTTACTGTCAAACTGAAAACAAATCTCTTTGTTGAGTGTAATGAACTCCAATTGGCTTTATTGGTTGGCCAATTGGAGTATGAGCTCCCTCAATGATAGCTCATTGAGGGGGCCCATATAATCACCTGTGTAGGCTTTGTGAGGCAGCCTTAAGTTGACTAGACTGCTAGCAGCACTGTTTGTAGCTGCTCCTGTAATATCGTTATTGTAAATAAATATTGGTGTGGTGACGGAACTCCTGCCTCCCGTGGATTACTACAGTGACGACGAGGTAAACTACGAATTTTGCGGAGACCAGCTGCCGCACTCGGAAGGTAAGCCTTGCCATTTTACAAATGCCGTTTTTTGGGAGGTTAGAGGCATTCGACCCGGCTATTGAGGACTGGTATGTGGAGAGAATGTGTTACTTCTTCCGGGCAAATGATATACTGATGGACGAAAGGAGATGGCTTATCCTGCTGTCGGCGTGCGGACCCTCTGCTTTCGCCATTATACTAGTCTGACTTATCCCGATGCGCCGGACACGAAAACGTTCCAAGAAGTAACGGAATTGGTGAAAGAGCACTACGACCCAAAACCGTAGGTACAGATTCTACGCAGTGAAGCGGGAAGACAGGGAGTCAGTCACAAATTTCTTTACCCGCCTGAGAAGGCTGGCGGAAAAATGTGAGTTCGGCCCGACGCTAAATGAAATGCTTTGGGACCGGTTAGTGTGTGGTATAAACGACCTCACAATACAGAAACGCCTGTTGGCGGAAATGGAGCTAGACTGCAGGCAGGCGTTACAGCTCGCACTGTCCCTAGAAAAGGCAGCAAGTGGGGTGCAGGTACTACAGGGCACGCCAATGGAGGTAGATACCTGTGAGAGGGGCTACCACAATGGGTCCTGCTACCAGATAGCCGCTCTCAGGAAAAACCTGAGGAATAGAGGGAAAAAGGAAAACCCCAGAACTGCCCCCAAGTCTGCCAGGACTAACTGGTGACAGAGTGAAGTGCCGGCTGAGGCTCCCCCAACAGAGAAGGACCGTTTCTGGCACCAGACAGAGTGGGGTAACAACAAAAGAAACCCTAGAAGGAGATGGCAAAAGAAGAATAGCAGGTGGGGACGCAGGGAAGTACACAACCTAGACGCCCCATCCTCCTCCGAAGGGGAACAATTATATAATATTACAACGAAGAAAGCAGAACCCATTAGGATTACCCCACGGGTGAACGGGCGGCCGACAATAATGGAAATAGACACGGGTGCGGCCGTATCAGTAATGGGAGTGGCAACATTTAGAAAAATGAAAGATGGACTCCAGCCACTAACCCTAACAAAAACATTGACGAAACTTAAAACCTACACAGGGGAACCCCTGGAAGTTCTAGGCACGACTCATGTACCTGTGGAATATGAGAAACAATTGCTCAGATTACCGTTGACGATAGTAGAGGGCTCTGGACCGAGCTTAATTGGACGGAACTGGCTGAAAGACCTAAAATTAGATTGGATGAAAATTTTCCAGAGTGGAAGCTGGCAGTTGAGTGGAGTACTCCAAAAATACCCAGAGGTCTTCCAGGAAGGTTTGGGGGAAATCATAGGCGCCAAAGCAACTTTGCACGTGGACCCAGAAGCCCTTCCGAAATTTTTTAAGGCCAGGCCGGTACCTTTTGCATTAAGGAAGAAAGTAGATGATGAAATAGAAAGGTTACGGTGCGACGGCATTATCAGACCAGTACAGTTCTCGGAATGGGCAGCGCCGGTGGTACCAATTTTGAAGCCAGACGGCTCGATACGTCTCTGTGGAGATTTCAAACAGACAGTAAACAAATACGCACTGCTGGACAAATACCCAATCCAGAAAATAGATGACCTATATGCCAAATTGGCAGGTGGGCTTTTGCTCACGAAACTAGACATGAGCCACGCCTACCTGCAGTTAAAACTGGACAAGGGCTCCCAGAAGTTCGCTACGATCAACACCCTGAAGGGCCTTTTTCGTTATACTAGGCTACCTTTTGGAGTGTCATCAGCCTGCGCTATATTCCAGCGTACGATGGAAAATATTCTGCAGGGACTACCGCAGGTGGTGATTTATTTGGACGATGTCTTAATCACGGGTAGGACAAACAGGGAACACTTAAGGAACCTGGAGGAAGTGCTCAGGCGTTTCGCAAAGGCAGGCGTACGGCTAAAAAGGGAAAAATGTGTTTTTCTGGCCCCACAAGTGACGTACCTGGGATATAAAGTAGACGAGTCAGGCTTACATCCATTAGAAGACGGAGTAAGGGCAATAAAAGAAGCCCCAGCTCCCACCACTCTCCAGGAGTTACGATCATTTCCAGGGTTGGTAACCTATTATGGAAAATTTATTGAAAATAGGGCGTTCATCCTCGAACCCCTCCACCAGCTACTACAAAAGGGGCAAGAATGGAAATGGTCCACCCGCCAAAACCGAGCATTTAGGGACTTTAAGGAACAGCTGTCATCCGAAAATGTCCTAGAGCATTATGGCCCAAGGAAGGAGTTGGTGGTCACTTGTGATGCATCCCCCTACGGGGTAGGAGCCATCTTAGCCCATAGAGGAAGGAATGGGAAAGAACAGCCAATAGCCTATGCTTCGAGGACCTTGGCGATGGCTGAGAGGAAGTACGCCCAAATCGAGAAGGAAGGACTGGCGGTGATATTCGCAGTAAAAAAATTTCACCAGTATCTGTACGGGTGGAAATTCACCATAGTGACGGACCATAAGCCGTTATTAGGGTTATTAAAAGAAGACAAGTCAATACCCCCGATTGCATCAGCTAGAATCCAACGCTGGGCGTTGCTACTGGCGGCATATAGATACGTTCTGGAGCACAGACCGGGAACGCGAGTAGCACATGCAGATGCTTTGAGCAGACTTCCCCTCCCGGACACTCCGCCGCAAATACCAAAAGTAGAGGAGACAGTAATGACTCTAAATTTTTTGGACACCCTACCAGTAGACGCACAACATATTCGGTTGTGGACGCAAAAAGACCCAGTTTTAGCCAAGATGAAGCATTTACTGCTAACAGGGGAACTGGAAAGACCAGTGGAGCCCCAGATGCACCCATACTGGATCAGAAGGGACCAAATAACCGTAGAAGACGGTATCCTATTATGGAGAGCCCGGGTAATCGTCCCAGCTCAGGGCCGTCAGGCAATCTTAACTGAGTTACATCACGGACACCCAGGGGTGTCTAAAATGAAGATGCTAGCTCGAAGCTACATTTGGTGGCCAGGTCTGGACACAAACCTAGCAGCCTTGGTACGTCGGTGCCAGGAGTGCCAACAGGGGCAAAGAGTGCCACCAGCGGCACCATTGCACCCGTGGGAATGGCCAGGCAGACCGTGGACCCGCCTGCATATTGACCACGCCGGCCCTTTCATGGGCTCAATGTTTTTGATGATAGTGGACGCCCACTCCAAATGGTTGGACGTCCACCGGGTAAACACGGCAAGCACAGCATCGACAATTGAAAAGCTCAGGGCCTCGTTTGCAACACATGGACTTCCGGAGGTATTGGTGTCGGACAATGGAACGGCATTCACAAGTGGGGAATTAGATAAATTCCTGAAGGAAAACGGAGTCCGTCACATCAAAATGGCTCCTTACCATCCAGCGACCAACAGCCTGGCAGAGTGAGCGGTCCAGACACTTAAAGCGAGACTCAAGAAGCAGCCGGCAGCGTCAATGGACACAAAGCTCTCCCGCTGGCTGTTTGATTACAGGACCACACCGCATTCCACAACGGGCATACTGCCAGCTGAATTCTTAATGGGAAGGCGGCTGCGAACGAGGCTGAGTCTCCTTTTCCCAAATTTAACGGGGAAAGTGGAGAAACATCAGGAGGCCCAACGCAGGGGGCATGATAATAGTTGGCAGCAGAGACATTTCCAGGTGGGGGCACCAGTTTGAGTCAAGAATTATGGGAATGGACCAACGTGGGTCAAAGGCACGGTAGAGTCCCAAACAGGGCCCATATCCTATGAGGTTTCAATAGGAGGTAAGGTGCTGAAGAAACACCTAGACCAAATAAGGGCAGCGGAACCACACCTGGAGGCAGGCGAAGCAGGACCGTCTCAAGCTGGGATAGCAAAGACGGAAAGGATACCCACACCCCAGCCCCGAGCAATTTCTCCAGACCCCGTCATCCAGTCATCAGAGTCGGAGATGGATACACTCGACGAGGCCGCCGCAACACCTCTCCCCGAGGAGGAGGAAGAACAACTTCCAAGGAGGTCATCAAGGAAAAGACAGGCACCTATAAGGTACACCCCGCCCACTTTGGAGAACGACCCGGCGGACGACACAGAGGTGATAGACCCAGACATGAGGAGCAGGAAGAAGCTCAGAGGAATGCCAGCTGGCAGGAATTCCTCGGACCTTGGGGGGGGGGGGGGGGGGGGGGGGTGTAATGAACTCCAATTGGCTTTATTGGTTGGCCAATTGGAGTATGGGCTCCCTCAATGATAGCTCATTGAGGGGGCCCATATAATCACCTGTGTAGGCTTTGTGAGGCAGTCTTAAGTTGACTGGACTGCTAGCAGCACTGTTTGTAGCTGCTCCTGTAATATCGTTATTGTAAATAAATATTGGTGTGGTGACGGAACTCCTGCCTCCCGTGTATTACTACATTGAGCTTTGCTGGTTTCTCCTCATACCAATTTTGTATTCCTCTTTCGTTCTCTGTCTTCTTTCTCTTTCTGCCTGCATCCATGTGCTGATTGCCATCTCCCTCCTACTCTACTGCTTATTCTCCCTTTTGTATCTGCAGCTCTCCCTTGTGTCTGCTAGCTACACAACGTCAGTCTTAACTTCCTTCCTATTGGTACAGCTTCAGGGTCGAAGGTCATCAGGTTACATGTGCTGGTATTTCTTATCATCCAAGAAAATTACAATTGATCTTTTTCCAATTGATGCAAACTCTTAAAAGTCCTTGCCGAACATTCTTCAACATAATTATAGCTTCCATTGATATTTTAAAGAAATTACAAGTTTTCCTTAGTGTACTGCTTCTGGGTCAAAGGTTGTCACTGACAACTAGCAAAATGCTGAAGACACTAGAAATCTACAACATAAACAAAGAAATGCTGGAAATATTCATCAGGTCTGGCCGTATGTGTGGAGAGGGAAATAGAGTTAACATTTCAGGTCTGTGATCTTTCATCAGAACTAGAAAATGTTAGAGATGTATCAGGTTTCAATGAAGTATCGAGGAAGAGGAAAGGAGGTGGGCAGGAAAGAACAAAATGGTGGGTCCAGAGTGGAAGGCAGGAGTGATTTAAATTACAAATGATAGACTAAGGTAAAAGGGATTAATAATAAGAAAAATAAAGAAACAAAAGCTGGGTCTAAATGGCAACAGCAGAATGTTAATAGGAACCCCTTGTCTAAAACAATTAGGAGCAGTAGTTATGATCAGAAATTGTTGAACTCAATGTTGAATCAGGAAGGCTATTGTTACCGACAGTGGATGAGAGATAAACTGAAACCCTAATTCTCTTCCCTTTGTGTCCATGATCAATGTCGATTTTTGGGAGGGTCTATATATATATATGTTTCTAAGCCCTGTTTAGTGTGTATCAATTTAAATAAACAGCAGCAGACATTTGTGGGTTTAAATAAAGAGGATTTTTTATTTACACAATCATTCTGAAAATATAAATGCTACATCATTCGCACACCACACGCTCAAGAAACATAAATAAAGAAGGTAGAGCACATTGACAAGTATTAGGCCAAAATAATTGTTAACCGTTCACAGGTTTGGCTTGTTGTGCAAGAACCATAGTTGCTGGCCCGGCATAGAAGGGAGTTTTCTTCCACTCTTGAATTGTCGTCAGATATCTGGATTGTTGCAGGACTCCCTTAACGAGATGCATGCTCAGCAGGTCACAAAGCTAGGCACTTGTGGTTTTCGTATCAGGAGGCCACATTTCTTTACAGGTGGACTTGAAATTTTGGAGACAGGCTGGGAGACCATTTAAGATGTATGGCCTCAAGGTCCTTAAAGGCAAAGGTGACACAGCCTTTTGCTGCAGCTGTTTTCTCTTTTGGTGTTCTTTTGTAGACTGCTAGTTTGAATGAAAAGAGGAAAGCCCACTAACATGACTTTCTTACCATGTGGCTGCTTGTTGACCTTATTTTGATTAGCCACATCTGGGGTTATTGTTTACAGCCAACCCCCTGGGGGTTTGAGACAAGTACTGCCTTTGTTTCTGAAAAGAACCATTCAAGCCAGGAATGCAGTTCTGGATGGTTTCAGGATATGGCTGTTGACACTTCTTAATCAGAAATGGATCCCATTGTCTTTCTCAGGCAGTCTGACTTCCACAGATGTGTCCTACCTGGGCATGTCCAGTAAAAGGGGAGACCACCAACCAAGGTGATTTAATTTGGAACTTTTAGACGCTTGAGATAGTCTGTTGAAGTTACAAAGGTTACCTGACCCTCGGTAGCCATCATAACAGTTGCTCCATGTTCATTTTAAATGAAAAACAGTTCGAGAAACCTCTACCCTAACAGAGAATCCATATTTAAAGTTATGAAAAGGACATGCCTTCATGGGGCATGGCACTGTGAAGTGCCTAATCAAATGAAAGTTTCTTGAGCTTCTGTTAAATGATATTGCAATAGTGGAAGAGGCTGAGGACAGAGAGTTTAATGTTAGTTTGAATAACAGTTCCACTTCCATTGTGTCCCTGAGGATACATTGTTGCTGTTGTACATGGTTTGAACTTTTGGGGGAGGGCTCACTTTTCCACACTTGACAGCAACACTGGCTTCTTGGCCAGCTCTTCGAATGTTATCATTACTAAATGTTGTACTTCCATGAAAGGTGAAGTGTCTACCATATATAATGTATTTCCTCTAAGTGAAGGGATAAATGTACTCCAAGCACTTAAACAGTGTGCATAAATTGGGAAATATAAAGTAATAATATCTAAAGGTCAAACAGGATGATATCCCATTGAAAGACTATTGTCAGCATATAATATAGACAGGACTGATATCACGAGTGGGTAGCTTGCTGCAGACCTCTGCTGATGTCACTCTCTCTGATAAGTTGCTGGGATAGTGTGTACAAATAAAGAAATTAAATGCAAGAGTACCTCGATAATTAGATTATTTAAAAGCTCAAACTGAAGTATACATTATTAAAGGTTAATTAACCCACTTAATATTCAACTGAATTACATCCCATTTGTTATATGAATTATTATTAAATTAAACATTGTTGGGGGGTCTACTTCTTCTGATTGATGTGCAGAGCATATAAGTAGAAAGTAAGTGTATGTTTTGAAAAACAGCTTTAAACTGGTACAATTTGAATGCCTATGTATATTCAACAGATCAAAAGGCCTCACCATGTTTCCCATGCCTCCTCCATGCTAAATCATGACCCCCATCCACTCCCAATGGCTCCTCTTGCCCTCCAGTCAACTCACTCATAACATCCCCATGCTCATTCACCCAGTATACATTCTGTACAGAATCAATTGACCCTATAGTAACGATCGTCAGTGTGGAACTGCTTAAACAACCAAAGCATAATTTTATTTTTAAAAAACTGATGTTACTACAACCCTATAAAAGTGTCAATCAACCAGACCTTTAAAGTATCATTAACAGAAACTATAAGCACTTGACTTCTCTTAATCTTGTGCAAATAAGCATTGAGCTATTGACAATACAGAACTCAGAATAAAAAGCTTATTACACCTGGAATATTGTGTGCAGTTTTAGTTTCCTTATCTGAGGAAGGATGTTCTGGCTATGGAGGAAGTGCAGCAAAGGTTTACCAGACTAATTCCTGGGATGGCAGTACCAGCATTTGAGGAGAGATTGAAACGGTTAGGACTGTATTTGCTGGAATTCAGAAGGAGTGATGGAGGGATCTCATTGAAAACTACAAAATTATATCAGGACTGGCTAGGATAGATACAGAAAGGCTGTTTCCAATGGCGGGTGTGTCCAGAACCATGGGTTACAGTCTGAGAATACACAGTGAACCATTTACGACAGAGATTAAGAGAAATTTCTTCACCCAGAGAGTGGCAAGTCTGTGGGATTCATTACCACAGGAAATAGTTGAGTCCAAAACATTGTATGGTTTCAAGAAACAGCTAGATATAGCAGTTAGGAGGCAAAGGAGATCAAAGGATATGGGGGATAGCAGGATTAGGCTATTGTTGGATGGTCAGTCATGATCATGATAAATGGCGGAGCGGGTTTGAAGGGCCAAATGGCCTCCTCCGGCCCCTATTCTTTTCTATGTTTCTATAAAGCTGCCATTTGGACAAAGATTTCCCTTCTCACCAGCTGTTTCAACAAAGTACAACCTTTTCTGGGTGTCTGGGCTTTCAGTTATCTTTGCATTATGATACTTGAAAAGGCAGGTCTGCACTTTGCACTGAGGCAGGTCTGCACTTTGCACTGAGGCAGGTCTGCACTTTGCACTGTGCCAGGTCTGCACTTTGCATCGTGCCAGGTCTGCACTTTGCACCAAGGCAGGTCTGCACATTCCACCGTGCCTGGTCTGCACTTTGCAACCAGGCAGGTCTGCACTTTGCACTGAGGCAGGTCTGCACTTTGCACCGAGGCAGGTCTGCACTTTGCACTGTGCCAGGTCTGCACTTTGCATCGTGCCAGGTCTGCACTTTGCACCCAGGCAGGTCTGCACATTCCACCGTGCCTGGTCTGCACTTTGCAACCAGGCAGGTCTGCACTTTGCAACCAGGCAGGTCTGCACTTTGCACCAAGGCGGGTCTACACTTTGCACCCAGGCAGGTCGGTACTTTGCACCAAGGCAGGTCTGCACTTTGCACCCAGGCAGGTCGGTACTTTGCACCAAGGCAGGTCTGCACTTTGCATCGAGGCAGGTCTGCACTTTGCACCCAGGAAGGTCTGCACTTTCCACCGAGGCAGGTCTGCACTTTGCACCGAGGCGGGTCGGCACTTTGCACCGAGGCGGGTGTGCACTTTGCACTGAGATGGGTCTGCACTTTGCACCGAGGCAGGCCTGCACTTTGCACTGAGATGGGTCTGCACTTTGCACTGAGATGGGTCTGCACTTTGCACCGAGGCAGGTCTGCACTTTGCACCGAGGCAGGTCTGCACTTTCCACCGAGGCAGGTCTGCACTTTGCACCGAGGCAAGTCTGCACTTTGCACCGAGGCAGGTCTGCACTTTGCACAGAGGCAAGTCTGCACTTTGCACCGAGGCAGGTCTGCACTTTGCACTGAGGCAGGTCTGCACTTTGCACCCAGGCAGGTCGGTACTTTGCACCAAGGCAGCTCTGCACTTTGCACCCAGGCAGGTCGGTACTTTGCACCAAGGCAGGTCTGCACTTTGCATCGAGGCAGATCTGCACTTTGCACCCAGGAAGGTCTGCACTTTCCACCGAGGCAGGTCTGCACTTTGCACCGAGGCAAGTCTGCACTTTGCACCGAGGCAGGTCTGCACTTTGTACCGAGGCAAGTCTGCACTTTGCACCGAGGCAGGTCTGCACTTTGCACCGAGGCAGGTCTGCACGTTGCACCCAGGCAGGTCGGTACTTTGCACCCAGGCAGGTCTGCACTTTGCACCCAGGCAGGTCGGTACTTTGCACCAAGGCAGGTCTGCACTTTGCATCGAGGCAGGTCTGCACTTTGCACCCAGGAAGGTCTGCACTTTCCACCGAGGCAGGTCTGCACTTTGCACCGAGGCGGGTCAGCACTTTGCACCGAGGCGGGTGTGCACTTTGCACTGAGATGGGTCTGCACTTTGCACCGAGGCAGGCCTGCACTTTGCACTGAGATGGGTCTGCACTTTGCACTGAGATGGGTCTGCACTTTGCACCGAGGCAGGTCTGCACTTTCCACCGAGGCAGGTCTGCACTTTGCACCGAGGCAAGTCTGCACTTTGCACCGAGGCAGGTCTGCACTTTGCACAGAGGCAAGTCTGCACTTTGCACCGAGGCAGGTCTGCACTTTGCACTGAGGCAGGTCTGCACTTTGCACCCAGGCAGGTCGGTACTTTGCACCAAGGCAGCTCTGCACTTTGCACCCAGGCAGGTCGGTACTTTGCACCAAGGCAGGTCTGCACTTTGCATCGAGGCAGATCTGCACTTTGCACCCAGGAAGGTCTGCACTTTCCACCGAGGCAGGTCTGCACTTTGCACCGAGGCAAGTCTGCACTTTGCACCGAGGCAGGTCTGCACTTTGTACCGAGGCAAGTCTGCACTTTGCACCGAGGCAGGTCTGCACTTTGCACCGAGGCAGGTCTGCACTTTGCACCCAGGCAGGCCGGTACTTTGCACCGAGGCAGGTCTGCACTTTGCACCCAGGCAGGTCGGTACTTTGCACCAAGGCAGGTCTGCACTTTGCACCGAGGCAGGTCTGCACTTTGCACCCAGGCAGGTCTGCACTTTGCACCCAGGAAGGTCTGCACTTCACACCAAGGCAGATCTGCTCGTTCCATTGACGCAGGTCTGCACTTTCCACCAAGGCGGGTCTGCACTTTTCACCGTGGCAGGTCTGCACTTTGCACCGAGGCAGGTCTGCACTTTGCACCGAGGCAGGTCTGCACTTTGCACCGAGGCAGGTCTGCACTTTGCACCGAGGCAGGTCTGCACTTTGCACCGAGGCGGGTCTGCACTTTGCACCGAGGCAGGTCTGCACTTTGCACCGAGGCGGGTCCGCACTTTGCACCGAGGCGGGTCCGCACTTTGCACCGAGGCGGGTCTGCACTTTGCACCGAGGCAGGTCTGCACTTTGCACCGAGGCGGGTCTGCACTTTGCACCGAGGCGGGTCTGCACTTTGCACCGAGACGGGTCTGCACTTTGCACCGAGGCAGGTCTGCACTTTCCAAAGAGGCAGGTCTGCACTTTGCACCGAGGCGGGTCTGCACTTTGCACCGAGGCGGGTCTGCACTTTGCACTGAGATGGGTCTGCACTTTGAACCGATGCAGGTCTGCACTTTGCAGCGAGATAGGTCTGCACTTTCCAGCGAGGCAGGTCTGCACTTTGCACCCAGGCGGGTCAGCACTTTGCACCCAGGCGGGTCTGCGCTTTGGACCCAGGAAGGTCTGCACTTTGCACCGAGGCAAGCCTGCTCATTCCATCGAGGCAGGTCTGCACTTTCCAGCGAGGCAGGTCTGCACTTTGCACCCAGGCGGGTCTGCATTTTGCACCGAGGCAGGTCTGCACTTTGCTCTACGGCAGGTCTGAACTTTGCACCGAGGCAGGTCTGCACTTTACACCGACGCAGTTCTGCACTTCGCACCGAGGCAAGTCTGCACTTCGCACCGAGGCATGTCTGCACTTTGCACCGAGGCAGGTCTGCACTTTGCACCGAGGCAGGTCTGCACTTTGCACCGAGCCAGGTCTGCACTTTGCACCGAGGCAGGTCTGCACTTTGCACCGAGGCAGGTCTGCACTTTGCATCGAGGCAGGTCTGCACTTTGCACCGAGGCAGGTCTGCACTTTGCATCGAGGCAGGTCTGCACTTTGCATCGAGGCAGGTCTGCTCGTTCCATCGAGGCAGGTCTGCACTTTGCACCCAGGCGGGTCTGCATTTTGCACCGAGGCAGGTCGGCACTTTGCGCTGTGGCAGGTCTGCACTTTACACCGAGGCAGGTCTGCATGTTCCATCGACGCAGGTCTGCACTTTGCACTACGGCAGGTCTGCACTTTCCACCGAGGCTGGTCTGCACTTTGCGCTGTGGCAGGTCTGCACTTTACACCGAGGTAGGTCTGCATGTTCCATCGACGCAGGTCTGCACTTTGCACTCCGGCAGGTCTGCACTTTCCACCGAGGCAGGTCTGCACTTTGCACCCAGGCAGGTCTGCAAGTTGAGAATTTCTCCAGCAATCTTGAAGACAAAAATCTGGGCCAAAAGGCACAATTTAACGAAACAGTTTCGGGGAATTTTTTTTCATTTTTCCAATTAAGGGGCAATTTAGTGTGGCGAAGCCACTTACCCTGCACATCTTTGGGTTGCGGGAGTGAGACCCACGCAGACATGGGGAAAATGTGCAAACTCCACATGTACAGTGACCCGGGCCGGGATCGAACCCGGGTCCTCGGTGTACTGAGGCAGCAGTGCTAATCACTGCACCACTGTGCCATAATTAAATAATTTCTGTGTTACTTTAGGTGTGATTGGCAGGGTGTTCCTCAATGGGCACATTGGCAAAATGGTGACCCGTATTTAACGGCACTTATTGTTGGAAATCTGCCTCCATGAGATTCTTGCCATTACTGGTTGTCTCGCTGTCTGATTAGCCTCAGTACCTCGCCGCTAACAAGGGGGAGCTGCTTTTAAATGCTCCTTCACCACTCACTCGCAGTCAACACAAAAGCATGTCAGCGCGTAGACCTGCTATTACGTTCAGGATGCCGATCTGGCCAGGCTGCTCGACGCCACCAATGCGAGATGGGGCTTCCCTCAAGGGGAAGGCAGTGGCAGCAGCCGTCAGTGTGGGCAGCATGCTCAAGAGGACCAGTGTCCAATGTCGGAAGAAGACCAACCACCTCCATCGAGCTGCAAGAACAAAGAACAAAGAACAGCACAGGAACAGGCCCTTCGGCCCTCCCAGCCTGCGCCGATCCAGATCCTTTATCTAAACCTGTCTCCTATTTTCCAAGGTCTACTTCTCTCTGTTGCCGCCTGTTTATATACCTGCCTAGATGCCTCTTAAATGATGCTATCGTGCCCGCCTCTACCACCTCCGCTGGTAAATCGTTCCAGGCACCCACCACCCTCTGCGTAAAAAAACTTTCCACGCACATCTCCCTTAAACTTTCCCCCTCTCACCTTGAAATCGTGACCCCTTGTAACTGACACCCCCACTCTTGGGAAAAGCTTGTTGCTATCCACCCTGTCCATACCTCTCATAATTTTGTATACCTCAATCAGGTCCCGCCTCAACCTCCGTTTTGCCAACGAAAACAATGCTAATCTACTCAACCTTTCTTCATAGCTAGCACCCTCCACACCAGGCAACATCCTGGTGAACCTCCTCTGCACTCTCTCCAAAGCATCCACATCCTTCTGATAATGTGGCGACCAGAACTGCACGCAGTATTCCAAATGTGGCCTAACCAAAGTCCTATACAACTGTAACATGACCTGCCTACTCTTGTACTCAATACCCCGTCCGATGAAGGCAAGCATGCTGTATGCCTTCTTGACCACTCTATCAACCTGCGTTGCCACCTTCAGGGTACAATGGACCTGAACTCCCAGATCTCTCTGTACATCAATGTTCCCCAGGACCCTTTCATTGACCATATAGTCCGCTCTTGAATTTGATCTTCCAAAATGCATCACCTCGCATTTGCCTGGATTGAACTCCATCTGCCATTTCTCTGCCCAACTCTCCAATCTATCTATATTTTGTTGTATTCTCTGACAGTCCTCCTCGCTATCTGCAACTCCACCAATCTTAGTATCATCTGCAAACTTGCTAATCAGACCACCTACACCTTCCTCCAGGTCATTTATGTAGATCACAAACAACAGCGGTCCGAGCACGGATCCCTGTGGAACAGTGGGCTAAACAGCTGGCTTGTAATGGAGAACAAGGCCAGCAGCATGGGTTCAATTTCCGTACCGGTCTCCCTGAACAGGCGCTGGAATGTGGCGACAAGGGGCTTTTCACAGTAACTTTATTGAAGCCTACTTGTGACAATAAGCAATTATTATTATTAAGTTATTACCTCTCTTCTGGCATCAGTTCAGCCTGCCACCCCTCAAATTCCCAGACGTTTCCCCCCCCCCCCCCAGAAATCATTGGCTGACACCTTGCACCCTCCTTACATCCAATCCTCGCGCTTGGTCCTCAGAACCCCCTGGCACCCACCAGCACATCACCATCATGTCCAGGTGCGGTGCCCACACATGCCACCTGCTACAGATCCCCCCGACCCATCAAGCGTGTGGCTCAGAATGCTCCCTCTTTTTCCCCGCAGGAGAAGATAGCCCAGAATAAGCAGGAAGAGGGCAAAATGTGGAACAGAGTCCTCAGCCCCAATGAGGAATGGACCCTGGAAAGAGCGGTCACTGACTGAGTTGGTCTGTGTCAGCGAGGTGAGAATCTATTGTCGCTTCACCCAGATGACCTGTCTCAAGTAAGAAGATCATGTCAGACAAAATGATCCTTCCCTCTCACTGACCACATGTCCATTGTCTCACAGGATCTCCACCTGGTGAGGCCAGGCCATCTGGAGTCGCGCCCCCTGCCACCAGCAAGAACACACACACCTCGGTCAGGAAGATTAGTGGACAGGCTTCTGGGACACTATCTGGTGAGCATCTCACAGTTGCTGATGCACATCACGTGGAGGCAGGAATATCCAAGGGAGACAGCAGTTGGAGGTCTGCTGGATCCCAGGACTCAGCTGGGTCCCAGTCAGATGCCGAGCCTTTGGACAAGCTGCTCCCAGAGCTGATGCAGATGATAGAACACAGCGGTGAAATTGAGGAGGGAATATCAGCGACATTCCAGCGAGTGGGTAGCTGATTGGAGGAGTGCAAAAGGCTTGGGCGCAGGAGATAATGCTGTTAATGTGTGGCACCGAGTCCAACACTGATAGATTGGCGACTGCAGCGGAAAGCCTGGAGCATGACGTCTGTGCTTTGAGTGGTGGTACCCAAGGCTTGGCTCATTCTGCGATGACCATGGCTGAGGGCCTTTACATCATGTCCCATTCTCTGAGAAACATGCCCCCAAATGCAGGTGGACATTGCCGAGGCACTCCAGGGAATGGCTCAGTTACTGAGGACCATCGCTGGGGGCGTCAACACCATGGTGCACAGAATGGGGATCCGCCAGGACTGGCAGCGGAAGATGACTCAATGGCTTCTGCAGCTCACTCCAGCTACCCCTCCATTCCATGGAGACCCCTAGGATCCTAGGGGCATTGTCAGGGAGGAGGAAGCACTGGAGGACAATCTGGGGGCTGCTACCAAGGAGGCGATGGAGTCTGCTGCCACACATGCTGTCCCTCATCTGATCGAAAGACCAATGACGCCTGTCCACCTCGTGCCGTCACTGGCCTCCCCCTCTGGGTTCATCCTCTGCTTGATGGGTCTTCAGAGTATGTGGCGGCCCCCTGCACATGGGTGCCGCCTCCAGCCTACAGTGTCACTGCTGCCATCTCCAGCATATGGCTGCCTGGGCTTCCACCAGAAATGCCATGGGAACCGCTCCGGGACCGACACCACCATCCATTTTGGTATCTGTAAGGAATTGGAGAAGGAGACCGACTGACAATCAGTTAGATTTCCACCCGGGGACCCTCAATTTCCCTAAGCCTCCCCCACCCTTATCTGTCCCATCTTTCCTCAGAGTGCCATCCAGCAAGCTAATTGTGCTGGCAAACCGTGCTGTGCACCCTCACTCGTGGCTATATCAGGAGCCCCATGGCCCCTGACCTCTGCCGGGAACATCAGGGAGACCATGTTCAGATGCACTCCCCTGATCCACACACTTACCTTTTGGTCGTGAGAAGATCGGCAATATTGAAGCCCTGCTCTTTAGTGTTTGATGATTGGCAGCTGCCTCTATGGTGCTGATGGTCCTGGAGTTCAGGCACAGTTTCAGGCTTCAAAGTTTGATTGAAATGCAGTGCTCTCATCATCTTCTGAGACATGGCACATGTGCCCTCGAGAAGCCACTTGCAACTTGAGGAGTGTGAAGTGCTCTCACAACTAACAAGGCTAATTCCTTATTTGCAACATGAAGCTAGAGGCTGCTCACAGACCAAGGGAATTAAAGCGACTTTCAGCATGGAACCAAGAGCAGGCTTTGTCCTGGGAGTGTTGCAGGACAGACTGCATTTTTACCAACCGGCCAACCTTCGGGACCCAACCCGGCCAACTTTCGCGACCCACGCCGACCGACCTTTGCGACCCACGCCGGCCGACCTTCGCGACCCACGCTGGCCGACCTTTGTGACCCACGGCAGTTGACCTGCGCGACCTACCATTTTCTCTGACCTTGTTTGTTGCTGACAAAAATGGAGGAAATGGTTTTGGGTCCCTTTGGCCCCAATGGTCCCTTTGGCTCCCCAAACTTGGAAAAAAAAAGGCTGCGAACAAATTTTTTAAAATGTGGTCGCACTGCGCATGCGTGCCCGATCATCGGTGCGCATGCGCAGTGCAGCCAAATTTAAAAAATCTGTTCCTAGCCAATTTGAAGGCCGCTTGCAGCCGCCATTATTAAAAGCCGGCTGCTGTGGCTGTTGTGTGCGGCTTTGCGCGATCGGGAGCGCCGTGATGGACGGCCCCACTGTAGCCATCTGGGATGGCCACTTCCAGAATACAAAATGGATGATCGCAATGACTGTAGGGAAATATGGACAATGTTAAGAAAGCAAGCAGACACAGAGCCTGTATGCGTATTGAGAAGGCAGCTCCCAGACGAGACTGAAACTGTAGGTCAATTAACATATTGATAGCCCATCTCCGGGAACAAAGGAAAGACACTCCAGGAAAGATACAGCTCCAGACATCCCGCCGCCAGTTCCCCACACCGAAAGCGTAAACAAAGCAAGGCCAATGGCCACCTAGGGCACGCCCAGCCATCAGGGCACCCACCCCTTTATTGGTCAAGATCAATACCAGTGATCAAGATGCGGCCCAATTAAGTGTGGCCAAGTTCAAGGCCCACCCAAAAGCGCGCGAAGCCCCTTTGGGTATAAGAAGAAACCCCCGAGAGAGAATCGCTCTCTTGGACTCGGCTCTCAAAGCGGAGAGACCCGTCTACCAGCTGCACCAGAAGCAAGTAAGTTCAAGCTCCACGCTCACTACCAGATGGACGACCTTAGCTGTTCTCCTGTTACCTCTTCAAACCCAAAGACCTCAGGTCCGAACAACGGCCATTGTTCCTCTGACTGAGTGGGCACCTGAAGTTAAGTATAAGAGTAAGCGTTAGAGATAATTAAATATTAGTTTGTAATATTTTGTGCATAAGTAGGTATTACTGTGTGTGTAAATAAATAGTATTGACTTTGGACTAACTAACTGGTGTATTGGTTCTTTGATCAGTATTCGGGTTTGAACCTTGTGGCGGTTTAGAGAGATACCTGGCGACTCTAAGTGTAAACGTAATTAGGATTAAGGAAGGCAACAATATTGACTGCCATATTTATAACCAGAGAAATATAGCAACACCGCGACCCTCCCAACACCTGCCCGCGACCCACCCGCGGGTCGCGCCCCTGAGTTTGACAAGGCCTGTACTAAACAGCACCTGCATGATTTCCCTCTGGTGGTCGTTGCATTTGACTCCAATCTCACCAATGAAACTGAAATGAATACAAATGAGGGGGCAATTCTCGTACCAGCCTCCCCGAACAGGTGCCGGAAAGTGGCGACTAGGGGCTTTTCACAGTAACTTCATTTGAAGCCTACTTGTGACAATAAGTGCTTTTCATTTCATGATACTCTCACCATTTTTGGACGAGATCCAGAACTCGCCACTGGGAGTAGGCTGGGTAAATTGCAAACTGGTACACGCCCGGCGTGAATGTCGATTTTGGCCTTTCCCACTATTTACCCGGTGTACCCAGATTAGTGCCGGGCGCAGTGTACGCTAAGTCTCTGCATTATTCTGGGTATGTTCCTCTGCCCGATGGTTTTTATCCTCAGTTTGTGCTGAATGAGCTCATCTGAGCCAAGATGACAACATTTTGCTTCGGTGATTCTGGAGTAAGGAGGGAAAAACATTTCTGAGTTCTAAGCTGTTTCCAGTCCCTCCTTCAGTGCAAATGCCAGAGAACAGTTGGTTCAGCTGTAATGCACCACATGCTGAATGACCTATAGACATTCCAATGCTGACCTCACACTTGAGGAATGGTCTTTTAAATGAGATAATGGAGGGCAGTTGTTGCTTGTGGAATTGTATCTCAAGAATCTGTGTGTTCAGGACTGGTGGGGAAAAATGAATTCCTTTATATTCACTCAAATAGTCCAACCAAGTCAAGAGCCGTTTTATTTTCCTATTATGGAACTTATGCCTAATTAGTATCAGCTGTGATAGAAAAATGCAGGTTCGGACATTTCAGCAGTTTTCTGATTCGTAACCAGATTCCTGAGTTTTCTCTCAAGTCTTTTGGTTTATAAACTGAACTGTGTTAAACAGGTGGAGATGTCCGATTGAAGCCCCGAAAAAAGTCCTTTATATTTCCAGAATGCAAAAAAATCCCTATAAATTAAAATTCAGTTTATATTAGAAAAGATGCAAATTCTCTTTATAATACAAAATAAATATCCAAAGGATAATGTTTAAGACAAAATTATACAGCAAATTAACCCGGCGAGCGGCAGATCTAAATGAGAGCATAATTTTTACTTAATATGCAAAGTAAAATACATTTAAATATTGATTAACTGGGAAAGTAATCTTTTTTTTTAAATTTAGAGTACCCAATTAATTTTTTCCAATTAAGGGGCAATTTAGCATGTTCAATCCACCTACCCTGCACATCTTTGGGTTGTGGGGGCGAAACCCACGCAAACACGGGGAGAATGTGCAAACTCCACACAGACAGTGACCCAGGGCCAGAATTGAACATGGGACCTTGAACTGCTAACCACTGCGCCACCATGCTGCCCTACTGGGAAAGTAATCTTGAGACTGAAACTTGAAATTGAAGTGAGGCATTTACGTGAGAACCAAAGCGGTCACCCCCAGCAACTGTTAGAGGCCCAGGAACAGGTCGTCAAAGTGGAAGAACAAGGAGCAAGTGAAAAAGAATCACTCATTGGACACGTGATTGGAACAAGTATACACTCAAATTCTCAAATGGACAGTGTGCCGATAGTTTCTCCTGATGTAGATCGAGGCCTGTAATATAAAGCAGGCATTGTCAAAGCCGGGGGCACGACCCGCGGGCGGGTGTCGGGAGGGTTGCGAAGCGGTCCATCGCGGTGCTCCCAATCGCGCAAATCCGGGCGCAACAGCCGGCTTTTAATAATGCCGGCTGCAAGTGGCCTTCAAAATGGCCACGAACACATAAAAAAAATGCGAGCACACAGAGTTTTGCACATGCGCACCGATGAGCAGGCACACATGCGCAGCCTTTTTGAAGGCCTTTCGCAGCCGGCGTTGTTAAAAGTCGCCTGCACAATGTTCAGGGAGAATGATGTGATTGGTTGCTTTCTGAACTTTGATGCTGGTGAAGTGGAAGTCTCTTACTCCAGGAATGGTGAGTGATGGTTTCACCACAGCTGTAACTTCAACCAAGAGATGCCAGCTTTTTTTAATCTTGATTTTTAAATATCCCAAAACAAACTGGCTGCAGGTTGTATTTGGAAGCTATATCAATTAATTGATTTTTAAGTGCCTTTAATTTTTTTTACATTTGTGATTGTAATGTTTAGGTGAAATGTGGTGAACCTCCAATTTCTAGAGGGTGAAATCATTTTCAGTTTCTGCATTTTTTTACTGTTAAAGTTTATCAAATACCCCCCCCCCCCCCCCCCCCCCCCCCCAGGAACTTGGAATCTGTGCAATGGGAGACGCAGAAGATTAAAAAAAAAATTGTATGTAATCTTCCTGCAGGTCACGCCCCCTGAGCATTGACATCACGTGCTTGGGTGCAATTGTGATTCCTCCATTTTGTCAGCAGCAAACAAGGTACGTTTTGTGAGGGCCACGAAGAATCCAGCATGAGTCTTCAGGATACAAAGAAATAACATTTATTTACAATAACATATATATATATATATATATATATATATATGTCTGCTGGTTCCAAACTGGCCAGCTTTATTTATGCAGGGAGTCTATTAATGATTTCTCCGCCCCCCCCCCCCCTCATTGGGGAAGCTCATACTCCCACAGGATTGTGGGATTGTCATTAGTCCCCAGCCAGTGGTAAGCAGGCAGGTTATAACATCCCATCCCCCCCAAAGTCCAAGGAATCCACCGAAGACCCTGGTGAAGGAGGGCATCGGACTCGTTTTGCCGCAGGCCAGAGCCCATTTGCACGAGGCGCTGGATCGGGCGGCGTGTAACAAGATGGAGACCGGCGCTTCCGTGATGAACGGCACAATGGTTGTCCATCCACGACCCGCGGGCCCGAGGATTCCCCCTCTGAGGTGTCTTGTGTCTCCATCTCAGAGTCAGAGTCTGCTGCCTCCGTCATCTCGGCGTCTCTATCTCCACGCGGTTTAGTCACGACCTGCGCAGGCTTCGAATGAGGCACTAGAGGAAGATTGTGAGGAATACTTTCCATTGTGTTTGGTCTCTGTGGCTGTAGAAATGAGCTCCTGGGGCGGGGAATCTTTGGAAGGGATAGTATTCTGGACCGAACTTGGTCTACATGCTTGCGCTGGAGACGACCCTGGGCTTGCACCTGGTAAGAGATAGGGCTCGTTTGGCGAAAGATTACGCCAGGGACCCACTGGGCACCACCAGCAAAATTCCGAATGAACACTGGGTCAGCGGGCGTAAACTGCCGAATTGGCCGATGCCGAGACAAACCATGTCCCTGCCGCTCTTGTGTGCAGCATAACTTTGCGCCAATGTCCGGGGAAATCATGCTAAGGTGGGTGCGAAGTCTCCGGCCCATTAGGAGTTCTTCAGGAGCTACCCCAGTCACCGCATGGGGGTGGTCCTATATGAAAACAAAAAGCGAGCCAGTCTCATGTCCATCGACCCGGAAGACTGCTTCTTTAGGCCTCGTTTGAATGTCTGCACTGCGCGCTCCGCCAACCCATTTGAAGCCGGGTGGTAAGGGGCAGTACAGATATGACGTATGCCGTTCATCTTCATGAACCTCGCAAACTCCTCACTTGTGAACGGAGTGCCATTGTCCGTGACCAGCACCTCGGGGAGGCCATGCGTACTGAAAGACAAATGCATCTTCTCGATTGTTGCGCAGGACGTTGTGCCTCCCATCTTATGCACCTCTAGACATTTAGACTGGGTGTCGATTAATAGCAGGAACATGGATCCTTGAAAACGGCCAGCGAAATCCGCATGCAAGCGCGCCCAAGGCCCTGGCCATTCCCAGTGATGTAGGGACACGGCCGGCGGAAGCTTCTGATGCTCCTGACAAATGGAGCAGTTTTGGGCCACCTTCTCAATGACGGTGTCGAGGCCTGGCCACCAGACATAACTCTGGGCCAACATTTTCATTTTGGTCACACCTGGATGCCCATTGTGCAAGTCTCTCAGTATCAGCTCCTGTCCTTTCTCCGGGATAATCACACGCGTCCCCCACAAAAGGATTCCGTCTTCCAGGCTAAATTTGGACAGCTTGGAGGAAAATGCCCGCAACTCGCCTGGGAGCTGTCTGTGCTGCCCTCCATACAGGACTATGTGCCGAACCTTTGACAGGACTGGCTCCGTCTGGGTCCACTCACGGATCTGTGATGCCGTGACAGGCAAGGTGTCCATAAAATGTAGGGTTGCAACCACCTCACCGGTCATGGGGGTCGACATGGGGCCGGTCGATAAAGGCAATCGGCTCAGTGCGTCAGCATTCCCTATCTGGGTTCCTGGTTTGTGCTCCAGAGGATACTCGTATGCAGCGAGTAACAAAGCCCAGCGCTGGATCCATGCGGAAGCAATGGGCGGTATCAGCTTATCCTCTCTGAAAAGTCCCAGCAGAGGCTTATGATCAGTCACGATAGTGAAGTGGTGGTCATATACGTACTGGTGGAAACGTTTCACCGCAAAGACCACTGCCAGGCCCTCCTTCTCGATCTGCGCGTACTTTTTTTTCGCTGCAGTCAATGTGCGGGAGGCGAAAGCTATCGGCCGCTCGGCCCCGTTCTCCATCTTGTGGGACAGGACGGCCCCAATACCATACGGGGATGCATCACATGTGACGAGCAAAGGCTTTCCAGGATCTTAGTGGGTTAGTAACCCAGACAACGACAATTGTTGTTTTACCCGCCGGAAAGCGGTTTCTTCCGACTGACCCCAAACCCAGGTGTGATTCTTCTTTGCAGAAGGTGCAATGGGCCAGCATAGTCGCCAGATTGGGGAGGAACTTTCCGTAATAGTTTACGAGGCCGAGAAACGAACGAAGACGCAAAGTGTCAGTCGGGGCGGGGGCCTGTTGAATCGCGCGCACCTTCTCTGCGATGGGATGCAAACCTACGCGGTCCACCCGATAACCCAGGTAGACTACTTCCTTCGCCTGAAAAACGCACTTTGTGCAACGTAAACGGACTCCAGCCTCCAGAAAGCGTCTAAGAACAGCCTCCAAATTTTCTAAATGTTCCTGCTCCGACATCCCTGTGATCGAAATGTCATCCAAGTAGACAGCAACATGCGGTAAACCTCTCAAATGCCCTCCATAACGCGTTGAAAAATAACGCAGGCAGAGGATACTCCAAAAGGCAAACGTGTATATTCATACAGGCCCCGGTGTGTATTAATCGTTACATATGGCCGGGAGGCAGGGTCCAGCTCCAACTGTAGGTAGGCATGACTCATATCTAATTTTGTGAACGAGAGTCCGCCTGCAAGCTTTGCGTAGAGATCCTCTATGCGAGGCATTGGGTATCGGTCGAGTCGGGAAGCCGTATTCACTGTAAGTTTATAGTCGCCGCACAGGCAAACTGTGGCATCTGGCTTCATTACAGGTACAATTGGTGCTGCCCAGTCAGCGAAACGGACGGGCCTGATGATACCCAAAGTCTCCAAACGAGTGAGCTTCCCTTCTACCTTCTCGAGCAAGGCATAAGGCACCGGGCGCGCCTGTAAATAGCGCGGCGTGGATCCTGGTTCGAATTGGATACGGGCTACAGCGCCTTTTATTTTCCCCAAACCGGGCTGGAATACATCTGGGTATCGTCCTAGCACCTCAGTCAACCCTCCAGAAACTGTTTGGAGGATATGCTGCCACTGCAATTGCAAATGGCGCAACCAGTCCCGACCCAATGGCCACGCACCACGATAAGTGGGAAACGTCCCTTCTGGCGTCCATAAACAACGGGGCAGCACGGTAGCATGGTGGTTAGCATAAATGCTTCACACCTCCAGGGTCCCAGGTTCGATTCCCGGCTGGGTCACTGTCTGTGTGGAGTCTGCACGTCCTCCCATTGTGTGCGTGGGTTTCCTCCGGGTGCTCTGGTTTCCTCCCACAGTCCAAAGATGTGCGGGTAAGGTGGATTGGCCATGCTAAATTGCCTGTAGTGTCCTAATAGTAAGGTTAAGGGGGGGAGTTGTTGGGTTACGGGTATAGGGTGGATACGTGGGTTTGAGTAGGGTGATCATTGCTCGGCACAACATCGAGGGCCAAAGGGCCTGTTCTGTGCTGTACTGTTCTATGTTCTATGTTCTAACAGGGGTCATCGTAGTTCCTGCAATGTCCAATGGTTCCCCCGTATAGGTGGCCAACCTCGCCTGTGTGTCAGTTAATGTAAGGGTCTGTATACCCTGCTTGATGCGGTCGTATGTCCTCTGGGCGATCACGGAGACCGCTGTGCCAGTGTCCAACTCCATCTCAAGCGGGTGACCATTGACCCGTACTGTCACTTTAATGGGGGCCACAATGGGAGCTGCCACACAATGCAGCTGCAGGCAGTCGTCCTCCGTCTCCACGTACTCGGTAGTAGTCGCCGCAGGTTCATCCAAATGAAAGGTACGGCCCCTGGTCTGGCCCCAGTTTCGGTCGGAACAACGGCGCCTCTGGCGCCCCCAGGACCGGCGTCCGCGACGGGGTCGGTGCCTACAAGTCTGACACGGACATGGCTCCTCATTCATTGGTTCTGGAGAAGGCTCCCTTCGGGGATGAATGTCTGTCGGCCACTGGCGTCGATCCGGACGTCGCCTCGCCCAAGGTACCGCAGGGGTGCAGGGGAACGCTTTTGGACGGAAGGGGTTGCGCCCCAAGGCATGTACCTCCATTCCCTGTAGCTCCTGCACTCCCCGTTCTGCGCTCTCTCGGGACAATACTATTTGAATGGCCTGTTGAAAAGTCAATGTTGGCTCAGCTAACAACTTTCTCTGGGTGGCCGCATTGTTAATACCGCAAACCAAATGGTCGCGTAACGTTTCTGACAAGGTCTCACCATAGTCACAGTACTCCGCAATCCTGCGTAGCCTGGATAGAAAGTCGGCAAGGGATTCTCCTGGGGTCCTCTCAGCGGTATTAAACCGGTAACGCTAGACTATCGTGGATGGGGTTGGGTTAAAATATTGCCCCACTAAGTTCACAAGTTCATCAAACGTTTTGGTGTCCAGCACAGCTGGGTACGCAAGGCTCCTAATCACCCCAAACGTATGCGGGCCGCAGGCGGTGAGCAATATGACCACCTGGCGCTCGTTTTCGGTGATATTGTTTGCCCGGAAATAGTAACGCATTCTTTGTGCGTACTGGCTCCAGCTTTCCAGCGCAGCATCAAAAACATCCAAACGTCCATACAGAGGCATGGTGTGATAGAAAACAACTTCCAACCTGTATCCAACAAAAATCCAGGGAAGTGGCTTCAGCAGTGTAGACAGCTATTCACTTTAACCCTCATCGCCAGTTTTGTGAGGGCCACGAAGAATCCAGCACGAGTCTTCAGGATGCAAAGAAATAACATTTATTTACAATAACATATATACACAACAGCAGCAGCAACTTCCCTTGCAGCTAACTCCTCTCTGTCTGCTGGTTCCAAACTGGCCAGCTTTATTTATGCAGGGAGTCTGCTAATGATTTCTCCGCCCCCCTCATTGGGGAAGCTCATACTCCCACAGGATTGTGGGATTGTCATTAGTCCCCAGCCAATGGTAAGCAGGCAGGTTGTAACAGTAAGAGAAAATGGTGGGTCGCGAAGGTCGGCCGGCGTGGGTCGCGAAGGTCAGCCGGCGTGTGTTGCGAAGATCGGCCGGGTTGGGACCCGAAGGTTGGCCGGTTGGTAAAAATAGCTCCCCAGAAAAAAAGTTTGAAAAACACTGACATAAGGGATAATTGAATGAGGAATAGCGTGGACAATTCAAAAACCTTGAAAGAAACAAATTCATGTTTGGACTGATGATGGAATCATGAAAAATTGTTAATAGCCATTACGCTTATTAGAGATTTCAATTGAGTTCTGTTGAGAGTACAATTCATGGGTTTGAAATAGCTTTGCCATCCGTTTGGCTAAACATCACTGTGGAAGCAAGCAATAAAAGATGGGAGAAGAGCACCCGCTAAAATAAAGAACATTATTGTGAGAAAACTACCAAACAACTTTCCATGAAAGCAATGGAATTGGTTCCCGCTGGGAAAGAGCTTAAAGCTGAAATGGAAAGGGAGGAACTGGGTGGAGAATGATGGTGGGATGACAGCAACTGTAGAAATTATGCAGTAATTGAACTCCCTTTACAGAAAGGCATGAAGGTTAATTAATTCCACTGCTAATGGAAAAGTGAGGTCATGCGATATCCATGGTTTGCTGATTGACCAAATCTTTGCTGATGACCTATTTTGTCACGTGATTCTATAATTATTAAAAATCTATATGGTCCGCATAAATCATGAACACAAATGAGTTAAAAGGTTATTAATTAAGCTGTGTAACTGCAGTATCAGCAGATTCTGTTCATGTACAAAGTAAATTTCTTTGTAGATTTTAACGTGGATCAATGTTTTAATTAATTTGAGTAGCACAGAATGTCTTACAGAAAGTATTTTTTCATTCCAGGCATTTAAGAGGGCGCAGCCCTATTTGCACATCTCTCCAAAGCATTTCTGGAGCATGTCTCACGATTTATCCAAAGTAGCTGCTCTCTTTCTTGTGTACGTTGGGCCAAAACTCTTCTGCTCTTCCGGGACACTCCTGTTATAATTCAGGGATCAGCAGAAGAGCTGCAAACTAACTGGGAACCCAGGCATACTGTGTTGCCATAGCATAAGATAACACCACTGGTAAAGAACATGTTGCTCTTCCCGCACCCTCTTTGTTCTGTCTTTTTACTTGTGATCGCTTCAAAGTCAAGATTTTGCTCACAGAACATGTGTCGGACTGCTGGAATCTTAGCTATCCAATTGTAGCCAGAGCACCTCCAGAAATGGTTTCTCTTCGCACCACACATAATTAGCTCTGGAATTCCCCAAGGAATTGTTCTTGCCCCAATCTACATTCATCCAAAAACATGGTGTCAGGATCAATGTCCAGTCTGATGGCATGCAGCTCTACCCGCCTTGACCCATTGACTGACACAGCATGGCTAGTCTACATGTCTGGCATTTAGTTCAAGATGACCTGCAATTTCCTCTAGTTAAACATTCACTGTATTTAGCTCCTCCCACAAATGCCTTTCCTTTGCCTCCACTTCCATGACCTGGTAGACTTCTGGGCAAATTAGCTAATTATCTCCATTCTCGCTGTGAATAGTGGTGTCACTTTATCCTGTTACGCCACCTTGGGCTAGTGCGTGGTTAATTCCAGCCCCAAATTCCACGGAGATACAACACAAGTGAATTAACCAATAATTCTTATAAAAATACCGAACGTCTTTGGCCCTTGGCTGCCCAATAATCACAGTTACCAGGCTTGTAAATTTAAACACAATTACTATTTATTTATAACAGGACCATAATAAGATATGCAGTAAATACAACTGGTTAACTGTAATTTAATTCCTGACTCCCACTTTAACTGCCCCACACACAAAACAGACAAACACAGAGGGGGTTGGTGTGAAAAATAATAAGGATGAAAGTCAAAAGCTAAGTCTTTGCTTCAGATGGTGTTTTTCTTTCAGCACACTTTCTTCACAGCAAGCTTGCAGATTAAAGTCTTTGGTTTGCTGTAATGATCTTCTTTGCAGATTCCTTCACTCAGGTTTTCTGTAGTTTAGAAAGGTTTTACTCACAGCTTTTCCTGGAGAGGTCCCTTGCTTCACATCAAGCTTTGCTTTCAGTTTGTGGTTTGTCTTCAGGTCTTTGTCTTTCTGGAGAGAGAGTTGGGCAGTTCGCATTAGTCTTTTCTCGAGAGAGTTAGCAGAGTTTGGACGTTGCTTTCACAGCCTGTAATGAATTTCCTGCAAATAGATTCATCCAGATTCTCTGCCAGTTCACAAACTCAGCCTTTCTGGGGGAAAGCTGTAAGGTTCGTACATCCATCTTGCTGCCAGAATCAAAACTGAATTCAAACTCAAACTGTGGAACTCTGAAAAACAGTCAAGTGGAACATGATCCAATCACAACCTGTTACTGGGCAGAGTATAGCCATTTGGGCTAATCCATCGGCTATCAGCCAAATCAATCAAACCGAGTCCCAACCCATCTCTCTGTCACCGATGCTGTCCAATCTGCAGTCTCCATTTTAAACCAGCACGGCCTTTTGAATTAAAGGTGCAGGCTGCTTGTCTTAAAGTGAGATATCCATTAATCATCCATGGATCAAAAATGTAATGGGAAAAATAAAAGGGGAAATAAGGGAATAAACAGCGAACAAACAGGAAGGACCCAATGTTTTGAAGCAGAGTAATGATGCAAGAGAAGAAGGCATTCATCTAATGTGAGCAAGCCACTAGATGTCTTTATAGAATATTTTATTTGATTTCAGGTATGATATCCAGAACTATTTGATTTGATTTGATTTATTATTGTCACATTTATTAGTATACAGTGAAAAGTATTGTTTCTTGCATGCTATACAGACAACGCATACCGTACATAGGGAAGGAAGGAGAGACTGCAGAATATAATGTTACAGTTATAGCAAGGTGTAGAGAAAAGATTAACTTAATACGAGGTAGGTCCATTCAAAAGTCTGATGGCAACAGGGAAGAAGCTGTTCTTGAGTTGGTTGGTACGTGACCTCAAACTTTTGTATCTTTTTCCTGACGGAAGGAGGTGGAAGAGAGTATGTCCAGGGTGTGTGGGGTCCTTAATTATGCTGGTTGCCTTTCTGAGTCAGCGGGAATTATAGATAGAGTCAATGGATGGGAGGCTGGTTTGCGTGATGGACTGGGCTACATTCACGATCTTTTGTAGTTTCCTGCGGTCTTGGGCAGAGCAGGCTCCATACCAAGCTGTTATACAACCAGAAAGAACGCTTTCTATGGTGCATCTGTAAAGGTTGATGAGAGTCGTAGTGAACATGCCAAACTTCCTTAGTCTTCTGAGAAAGTAGAATCGTTGGTGCGTTTTCTTAACTATAGTGTTGGAAGGGCAGCATGGTGGCGCAGTAGTTAGCACTGGTGCATCACGGTGCCGAGGTCCCAGGTTCGATCCCGGCTCTGGGTCACTGTCAGTGTGGAGTTTGCAGATTCTCCCCGTGTTTGTGTGTGTTTCGTCCCCACAACCCAAAGATGCGCAGGGTAGGTGGATTGGCCATGCTAAATTGCCCCTTAATTGGAAACAATGAATTTGGTATTCTAAATTGATTTTAAAAAACTATAGTGTCGGCATGGGGGGCCAGGACAGGTTGTTGGTGATCTGGACACCTAAAAATGTGAAGCCCTCGAACCTTTCTCCTTCGATCCCATTGATGTAGACAGGGGCATGTTCTCTACTGCGCTTCCTGAAGTCGATGACAATCTCCTTCGTTTTGTTGACATTGAGGGAGAGATTATTGTCGTCACACCAGTTATCAAGATTCTCTATCTCATTCTTGCACTCTGTCTCGTCATTGTTTGAGATCTGACCCACGACAGTGGTGTCATCAGCAAAATCGAGTTGGAGGGAAATTTGGCCAGACCATCATAGGTGTATAAGGAGTATAGTAGGGGGCTGAGGACACAGCCTTGTGGGGCACTGGCTACAGGCTACTGATTGTAGCCTGTGGGTTAGGAAATTCAGGATCCAGTCACAGAGGGAGGAGCCGAGGCCCAGGCCACGGAGTTTGGAGATGAGGTTCATAGGATTAATGGTGTTGAAGGCTGAGGTGTAGTCAATAAAAAGGAGTCTGACAAGGTGTCTTTTTTATCTAGGTGTTCCAGGGTACAGTGCAGGGCCAAGGAGATGGCGTCTGCTGTGGACCTATTGCAGTGGTAGGCAAACTGTAGTGGATCAAGGCAATCCGGGAGGCTGGAGTTGATTCGTGCCTATACTAACCTTTCAAAGAACTTCATAATGATGGATGTCAGAGCCACTGGACGATAGTCATTAAGGCACGCTGCTTGCCGTTCCTTTGGTACAGGGGTGATGATTGTCTTCTTGAAGCAGATAGGGACCTCAGATTGTTGCTTTGGATTGTCATTGTAACTGATTGTTTACGCCTGCAGGGTTCAAAGCTCTAACACTTATAAGTCTTCAGCCTAAATAATGCCGTAGCAATATCAGCTGGAAATGCACAATATGAATAAACCATTAAATTCATTGCATTTATTGCTCAGAGAGTCATTTTTTGCTCAACCTGCAGTTAGCATAACATTTCTGCATCATTTTATTTTCCAAACAAATGTAATCCTGGTATTTATTAACAACGAATGATTGAAGACAATGTGAGTCCCCTGTGATATTATATTGACTGTTACAATTTCTTCTACATGGTATTAACATCTAAATTCACTTTTATTTATTTTGATCCACAAAAGTTCTATTATTGCCGTTGCCTTTCCTTCAGTCAATAGGGGATGAAATTCACTTTCATTATGTAATTATTTTACAGCAAAGGGAGCATTTTGCTGTGAATAGCTGAAGCATACCTTTTTTTAAAAAAATAATTTTTATTGAAAAATTTAGAATTTACACAACAACATCAAACCATACTAAAATACCAACGATAACAGTAATAACAACAATCATAAACCTTCGCCCCTCCTCAATGAACAACCCAACATATTAACAACAACTTAAGTTAACCCAGTGTTAAGTTACATAACCGTAGCCAAAAAAAATATAGAAACTATAGTTAGGAACACCCCCCCTCCCCCCCCCCCCCTCCCCTCCCCCCCCTCCCCCTCCCCCTCCTCCCCCTCCCCCTCCCCCTCCCCCCAGTTGCTGCTGCTATTGACCAAGATACCTATCTTTGAGCCAGGAAGTCCAGAAAAGGCTGCCACCGTTTATAGAACCCTTGTACTGATCCTCTCAGGGCAAATTTAATCCTTTCCAACTTTATAAATCCCGCCATGTCATTGACCCAGGCCTCCACACTTGGGGGCCTCGCATCCTTCCACTGTAGCAAGATCCCCCGCCGGGCTACTAGGGACGCAAAGGCCAGGACACCGGCCTCTTTCGCCTCCTGTAGCTGAAGCATACCTGGCATCAGAGTACTGCTCTAAAATGGAGTCAAATCTCATCTCTACAAATCAGGAAGCAACTACTAAAGTCTGAAATACAACCAGAGAATGTTGGAATTACATATAAGAGCAGGCAATGTCAATGAATACAAAAGACACCGGCGGCACAGTGGTCAGCACTGCTTCATCATGGTGCTGAGAACCCAGGTTCGATCCTAGCCCCGGCTCACTGCCTGTGTGGAGTTTGCTCATTCTCCCCGTCTGTGTGGGTTTGAACCCCACAGCCAAAGATGTGTAGGGTGGGTGGTTTGGCCACGCTAAATTGCCCCTTAATTGGAAAAACTGAAAAAAAAAATTAATACAAAAAAACATGCTGCTATGGATGAGGCCCACCTTCAGCACTGAAGTGCATCCTGCCAATAAAGATGTTTTGTTCTTTCTCAGTCAATGGAGCAGTCGGTGGCTGTGGTGAACCACTGTGTGCACCTGTATTAAGGGATGTAAGGTAGGACCAGCACTACAGGTTCGCCAGTAGCCCCTGCCGGCTAGCTCCGCCCACAAGGAGCCGTATAAATATGCATGACCTCCTCCTGATCAGCCATTTCGCCAGCTGCAGCAGGAGGCCACGCATCTGACTGCAATAAAGCCACAGTTGTACTAATCTGAGTCTTTGTGCAATTGATCGTGCATCAATTTATTACAGTCAGATTTACTAAGAGATGGACATCAGAATCAAACCAGTTTGCCTGCAGCTGGATCCGCACTTGCCCGACGCCAGAAAGGACTTTAATCACTGGCTAGCTTGTTTTGAGGCCTACATCAACGCTGCGAACCCCACGCCGACGGAAGCTCAGAAGATTCAGGTTTTATACTCCAGGTTGAGCTCCAATGTGTTCCCGTTGATCCAAGACACCCAAGTTACGCGGAAGTGATGGCACTCCTAAAAGAGAACTACGCACAGAAAGCAAACACGCTCTTCACCAGGCACGTACTCGCCAATCGCGCTCAACTCCCTGGTGAGTCTATCGAAGACTTCTGGCGGGCTCTAATCCCACTCGTACGGGACTGTGATTGTCAGGTCGTCACGGCCACTGAACATTCCAATCTCCTCATGCGCGGCACATTCGTAACGGGGATTGCGTCGGACCCCATCCGACAACGACTGCTGGAGGGGGCCACACTAGACCTAATGGAGACAAAAGCTTTAGCGCTCTCCATGACGGTCGCATCTCGAAACGTCCAATCCTACTCCGCTCGACACGCGGTCCACCCGTCCAACCCCTCCGGGACCCCGCAAACGACCCCCCCGGCTGGGGCCCTGCTGACTCAATATGCCTGCGCCGCCCGCCAACCCACGCACCCCCGGGGGTGCGGTCAGCAGAAGCACCCCCGCCAACGCTGCCCGGCCCGCTCTGCCACTTGCAAGTCCTGCAGTAAAAAGGGCCACTTTGCAGCTGTATGCCAGGCCCGTGCAGTCGCTGCTATCGCACCCGCAATCACGCCCAGAATCGCGCCCGCAATCGCCCCCTCACCCCTGCCGAAGGCACAATGGGCGCCGCCATCTTCTCCTCCCAGGTCCACGTGCGGCCAGTGGGCGCCGCCATCCCCCTCTCGCTCCACTTGCGGCCGATAGTTGCTGCCATATCACCCCGCCCCCGCAACGTGTGCTCCATGGGCGTCGCCATTTTGTCCCTACAAGACCCCCAGACGCCGCTATTTTGTCTCCCCCATGGGACTGGAATGCCAGATCTGGGTCGCCGACGCTCTACATCTGAAACCTCGGACGACCACCCACAGCTCGCCTCGATGACACTGGACCAGTCCCGTCCTCACAACCTGGCCACCGAAAGCTTCATACACCCAGACACGGTAAGGTGCTGCTCCTTCGCGGTCCACCCCGCCAACCAACGGATCTCCCTGGCCTCCGGATCCCACTCTGTCTCGATCCGAGGGTTCTGCACGGTCACTCTCACAGTCCAGGGCGTAGAATTCAGCGGTTTCCGCCTCTATGTTCTCCCCAACCTCTGCGCTGCACTATTGCTGGGCCTGGATTTTCAGTGCAATTTCCAGAGCCTCACCCTCAAATTCGGCAGACCCCTACCTCCACTCACCGTTTGCGGCCTCGCGACCCTAAAGGTTGACCCCCCCTCCCTTTTTGCCAATCTAACTGCGGATTGCAAGCCCGTCGCCACCAGGAGCAGATGGTACAGCACCCAGGACAAGACCTTCATCAGGTCCGAAGTCCAGCGGCTGCTTCGGGAGGGTATCATTGAGGCCAGCAACAGCCCCTGGAGAGCTCAAGTGGTAGTAGTAAAAATGGGGGAGAAACACAAAATGGTCGTGGACTACAGCCGGACCATCAACCGGTACACGCAGCTCGACGCGTACCCCCTCCCACGCATATCTGATATGGTCAATCAGATTGCACAGTACCGGGTCTTCTCAACAATTGACCTGAAATCCGCCTACCACCAGCTCCCCATTCGTAAATCGGACCGTCCATATGCTGCCTTCGAGGCGGACGGTCGGCTCTATCAGTTCCTTAGGGTTCCCTTCGGCTTCACTAATGGGGTCTCGGTCTTCCAAAGGGAGATGGAACGAATGGTCAACCGGAACGGTTTGCGGGCCACATTTCCGTACTTAGACAATGTCACCATCTGCGGCCATGACCAGCAGGACCACGATGCCAACCTTGCTAAATTTCTCCGCACCGCCACTCTCCTCAACCTTATGTACAACAAGGAGAAGTGTGTGTTCCGCATGACCCGCCTACCCTTCCTCGGCTATGTAGTCCAGAACTGATTTCTGGGGCCCGATCCCGACCGCATGCGCCCCTCATGGAGCTTCCCCTCCCCCACTGCCCCAAGGCCCTCAAACGCTGCCTTGGGTTCTTCTACTACGCCCAGTGGGTCCTAAACTATGCGGACAAGGCCCGCCCACTTATACAGTCCACTCAATTCCCCCTCGCGGCCAAGGCACAACACGCCTTCGCCCGGATCAGAGCAGACATAGGCAAGGCCGGGATGCACGCAGGAGACGAGACACTCCCCTTTCAAGTAGAAAGCGACTCATCAGATGTTGCCCTCGCTGCCACTCTAAACCAGGCAGGCAGACCCGTGGCATTCTTTTCCCGCACCCTTCATGCCTCTGAAATACGGCACTCATCCGTCGAAAAAGAGGCCCAGGCTATCGTTGAAGCTGTGCGGCATTGGAGGCATTACCTGGCCAGCAGGAGATTCACTCTCCTCACTGACCAACGGTCAGTAGCCTTCATGTTCAACAACACGCAGCGGGGCAAGATCAAAAATTATAAAGTCTTGCGATGGAGAATCGAGCTCTCCACCTACAATTACGAGATTTTGTTTTGCCCCAGCAAACTCAACGAACCCCCCGCACCCTTTCCCGAGGTACATGTGCCAGCGCACAAGTAGACCGACTCCGGGCCCTGCATGACAGCCTTTGTCACCCGGGGATCACACGACTGTACCACCTCATCACAGCTCGCAACCTGCTCTACTCCGTCGAGGAAGTACGGGCAGTCACCAGAGACTGCCAGATCTGTGCGGAGTGCAAGACGCACTTCTACCGGCCAGACCGCGTGTGCCTGGTGAAAGCCTCCCGCCCCTTTGAACGCCTCAGCGTGGATTTCAAAGGGCCCCTCCCCTCCACCAACCGCAACACATATATCCTCAGTGTGGTCGATGAATACTCCAGGTTCCCCTTCGCCATCCATGCCCCGATATGACGCCTGCCACCATCATCAAGGCCCTCAACACAATCTTCGCTCTATTCGGATTCCTCGCCTCCATCCACAGTGACAGGGGATCCTCATTCATGAGTGATGAGCTGCGTCAGTTCCTGCTTAGCCAGGGTATCGCCTCCAGCAGGACGACCAGCTACAACCCCCGGAGAAACGGGCAGGTAGAGAGGGAGAACGAGATGGTTTGGAGGGCCGTCCAGCTGGCCCTATGGTCCAGAAACCTCCCAACCTCTCACTGGCAGGAGGTCCTCCCTGATGGACTACACTCCATACGGTCACTACTGTGCACCGCCACAAATACCACACCCCATGAGCGTGTTTTTACCTTCCCTAGGAAGTCCACATCCAGGGTGTCGCTCCCGACTTGGCTCGCAGCTCCAGGACCGGTCCTTCTACGCAGGCACATCCGACTCCACAAGGCGGACCCCTTGGTGGACAGGGTACACTTGCTCCACGCCAACCCCCAGTATGCCTATGTGGAGTTCCCCGACGGCCGCCAAGATACTTCCTCCCTCAGGGACCTGGCTCCCTCAGGTTCCACTCTGACACACTCCTCCACCCACGCGCCACCCTCCCCTCCCCCGGCGCTCCCAACATTAGCCCCACCAGGTCCATCCCTCCTTCCCCTGCCCACGCAAGAGGACGAGGAAGATTTTGGCACGCTCCCGGAGTCATCCGACTACTGGCCAGCAACAGCACCGCCAGCACCGACATCGCCGCCACCGTTACGTCGCTCCCAGCGAACCATCAAAGCACCAGATCGACTTAACCTCTGACGGGCACCGGACTATCAAAAACTTTTTTTCCCCCTCCCCACTGTAAATTATTTGCAAACTGTATATAGTTCCACGCCACCCCTGCCGGACTCATTTTTAACAGGGGGTGAATGTGGTGAACTACTGTGTGCACCTGTATTAGGGGATGTAAGGTAGGACCTGCACTACAGGTTCGCCCATAGCCCCTGCTGGCTAGCTCTGCTCACAAGGAGCCGTATAAATATGCGTGTCCTCCTTCTGATCAGCCAGTTCACCAGCTGCAGTAGGAGGCCACGCATCTGACTGTAATAAAGCCACAGTTGTACCAATCTGAGTCTTTCGTGCAATTGATCGTGCATCAGTGGAGCAGCATCCAGAGGGGTCACCCTACCCATTAGAGACCCCTGGGTGGTCAGGGATAGCACTGGATGACCCCCTGGCCCTTCCCATGCAATGTGGCACTGCCCAGCTTGCACCTTGGTACTGCCTGACTGGCCCTGCCAAGGTGCACGGGTGGCACTACCAAGCTGGCTGGAGCTCTGCCTGGGGTGCCAGAGTGCCCAGGTGGCACTGCCAAAGATCAGGGAGCCAAAATGGTGCCCTAATCCCTGAGGAGCAGGCCTCACCTGTGAGTTCAGCTCCCCACTGCTGATAAAATTTCTAAGTGCGGGATTCTCTGGCCGAGTCCGCCTGGCGACCGGAGAATCCCGCCCGAGGTCAGTGGAGTTCTCCATTGCACGCGGCTCGCCCGTGGCGTTCTTGCGGCTGGCGGGGAGGGAGAATCCAGCCTTAAGTGTGGACTAAACTGGTGAGAAACTCCCATGGGCCCAAAAGAATGACTAAGTGGGGGTGGATCCAGGTCTGGATCTCATCCAAAAAGCCGGCAGGAAACGCCCCATCAAGCTCGCCCAAAATCTTATGGGAGAATCGCACCCGTTAACTTTCCCTGTGCAGATGCTGTCTGACCTGTTTGTTTTTATATCGGTTCCAAATAACCTCTGAAGAGGAGATGCGTTGATAATTAACAAACGCTTAAATTAGAGTCAGCCGACCAAAGATTTGTTTTCCCCTCGTCCCACTGTGTGTGGACCCTGGGAAGGCAGTCTCTATTTACTCCTTCAGGAAACAACATAAAATACGGAATCATCCGGAGAGGATTAAAACATACTGACACTTATTCCACATTATTGCCACCAGTGAAATATCCCACATGAACAATACTCAGGTGTCGATGTGACAGTGCTGATGTCTCCGGAGCATGGATGTATTTGTGACCATCATGCTTTACTTCTCAGGGACAGGTTAAGTGCTTGGCCTTCGACCATCTATTAGAAGCCAGCAGAGTACTCGGTCGATTTAAAGAGGATTTTAAGTGTTTGGATATGAAACCACAAGACACAGCTGTGCCTTGCCACGCAGTTAGTTTATCGGTTGGAGCCAGCATTATGAAATGAAATGAAAATCGCTTATTGTCACAAGTGGAATACAGTCCACAGTATAAATGGGGTAGAGTCTATGGCATTTGGACTTCCAAAGTATTCTAGAACTAATTTCATTCATTTTTTAATTGAGAAATGTAAGTAAGTGGTTCAGACTAGAGGCCACCGGTGAGGGTGAATAGAAAGGAAAGAGAGCGAGGACAATCAAGACATTGATCATTGCCAAGATTGTGTTTTCAAAATCTGGAGATCGTAGAAGGAAGCAGTGAGTTAAGTTTATAATGAATTCTACAGTTTTGAGGTCTTGGGAAATAATTAATAAAATAACTTCCATTTATATAGAACTTTTCACCACCTCAGTACATGAAAAATGCTTCCGAACCAATGGAGTAGTTTTGAAATATAGGGCGGGATTCTCCGTTACCCGACGCCGATATCATAATCAGCGATCGGGCGGAGAATCCATTCCGACGCCCAAATCGGGGCCTGTGGTAGTTTGACGCCGGTCAACCAAGCTCCGTCCCCGCAGAAGTGGCGTAATCGTGGAGCCGCTGCACGCCTTCCGCACGCCTTCCGCACGCCTTCCGCACACCGGAAACCCACCCACGATGCTCCGCCCCTGATAGACCGAGTTCCTGACCGCGTGGTTGACGTGTGGTCTGAGTGGTTGGGAACCCGGCGTGGTGGCTGCGGACTGTGTCCAGTGGCGTGCCGCACTCTACCGCGAGCCATGCCACTAGCCGGGGGGGGGGCTTCTGCGAGGGCTGGGGGGACTGGTGGGGGGTGGCCAGGAGGTGGCCAAGGGGTGGCTTGTGGGGTCGCGGATGGCAGGTTGGGTCCGCGCATGGCTGGCGCCATGTTGTTCAGCGTGATCACTGCGGCTCATCGCCATGTGCAGGTGCGCCCACGGACCCGGCCATTCTCCGCCCATTTTCACCGCGGGAAGGCACCGCCGCTAGCCCCTCCTCGGTCCCGGAATCGGTGAGAGTTCGGCGCCGATTTTGCAATTGTAAAAAGCCCGCGAATTCTCCATTTCAGCCGGCACTTAGCCATTGAATCGGAGAATCCAGCCCGAAGTCCTTGCTTTAATATAGGAATCACAGCAGATGAACTGCAGACCAGGGGCGAAATTCTCCAACCCCACGCAGGGTCGGAGAATCGGCCGGCGGCGCCGATATTGCCGCTCCTGCCATATTAAAGATTCACCCACCCGCCATAAAACGGCGTTCTTCAAATCCCACCGGCCGCCTCGGATAACGGGTGGGGGTAGAGGTAGGGCGGGTGGGGGGTAGGGGGAGGGGGGTAGGGGTAGGGGTGGGGGGGGTGGGGGTAGAGGTAGGGGGAGTGGGGGTAGGGGTAGGGGGTAGGGGGGTCGGGGTAGGTGTAGGAGTAGAGGTAGGGGGTAGGGGTAGGGGGGTAGGGGTAGGGGGCAGCGGCGTGCGGGGGGGGGCGATGGTGCATTGGCCCCGGGCATCCATTAGATGGGGGCATCAGCAGATCTTCCTCAAAGCTCCCCTTCCTCCCAGTTTGACCCCCCTACCCCGACCCCCCTACCCCCCCTACCCCTACCCCTCTACTCCTACCCCTACCCCACCCCCCTCTCCCCCCCCGACGCCGGAGTCACCAGCGCCGTTTTTGCCCGCCGGTCAAGGGCGTCACAAAGGTCTTCGGTGAATTGTGCCCAAGAAGTCCAATCAACAATGAGATAATTGGGTATATTGTCCATTTTCTGCTCGTGTTGGTGTGTGTGTGTAGGGCGGGGTGGATGAACATTGGCTATGATACTGGCAGACCTCTGAGTGAATTATAATAGGTGATGATGCAATGAGTCTGGGCTTCAACACAGTAAGAGAGTGCGGAGGACAATGCTTCTGCAATATGAAGCAGTAAAAACATCTACATTAATAATACTGCAAATTGCTTGACGATTAGGTCAGCCATTGGTGGATATAATTGAAGTGTCAGGGTCCTGAAGATTGCTAGTACTGAATCAGGTAGGATTTAAAGGGGTGGGTGAAATGGAATGAAAACAAACTGGCGATTGGTGACCTGCTGATGGTAACGAGCTGCAGGCTGTTTCAGGATGAGGAGAAGACTGATGAGGCACACTGACACTCTATTTGTGAAAAAGGCAATCATAATATTCACTAAAGTATATATGGGAACCCACTCCAAATTAATTTTAAACCTCTCGCTTACAGCACGGAATCAGTCACCACGCACCCTCCAGGAACAGTGAATAGATTCAAATTGAGAGAATCCTGGGGCTAGGTTTTCTCACTGATGGATTCAGCACTGAAATTGCACCAAGGCGGGACTTCTACCAATCTGCATAAATATGACCTAATTGTGTAATCCTATTCAGCCATATTCCATATATCCTTCTGGAGGTACAGTGTAGAGAACCGAACACAGTAATGCAACACTCCAGACTGGGTCTAACCAGAGTTTGATACAATCATACCATTACTTCCTCCTTCTTCCATTCCATCTGACTTGAGATAATAGCCAAGATTCCATAGCCTTTTCAATAATTTGAGTGTTTACTGTACATAGATCCTAAATCTCTCTACTTCGGCACAACACCGAGGGCCGAAGGGCCTGTTCTGTGCTGTACTGTTCTATGTTCTATGTTCTCCACAGTTACTAACGTCTCACCAGTTAGAAAATGCTCCAATCTATCTTTCTTCAGTTCAAAGTGGATGACGTCACACGTCTCCATATTAAACTCTATCCACCATAATTTTGCCTTGCTCTCTTAATCTATCGGTGTACCTTTGCAACTTTCTGCTTCCATCTACTGCCTCCTAACAATTCCCTACCCATGCCAGTAGGATATAATACCTCCGATTCTGCAAGTCATCATTTTTATTAACGTGAGGTTCTTGTGGAACCTTATCAAACTCTTTCGAGAAGTCCATTGAAATAACATTTATACACAATAATTTTTTAAAGTGTTTTTATTGAAGATTTTCACTTATATTTATAGCAGGGAAGGGAAAAACCAAAATAAAAAGAATATTTGCAGTATAATCCAAATATACACTTGTAACAAATCTACCATAAAAGCTGCACCCCCCCCCCTCCCCCCTCCCCCCTTGTTGCTTGTCATGAATAGGTCTCTGAAGAGGGGAAGCCTTCTTCCAATCCCCTGATGGCGAACTTAATTTTTCCGAATTTCAGGAATTCTGCTAAATTGGACAGCCAGTCCCTGGCCTTGGGTGTCGCTGCTAATCCCCATCCGAGCAGAGGTATCTGGCGGGCAATCAGGAAGGCAAAGACTAGGATGTCTGCCCCTCCCCATAAAGAGTTCTGGCTGTTCTGACAACCCGAAGACCTCCACTAAAGAGCATGGCTCCACCCTCACCCCCAGTACCCTGGACATAGCCTTGAAAAGGTGATCCAGTACCTAACAAGCTTGGGGCAGGACCAGAACATATGGGTCTGGTTGGACATCTTTGGCACCATTCACATTTGTCCTAAACCTCTGGGAAGAACCTACACATGTATGTCCTGGTCAGGTGCGCCCTGTGCACAACCTGCATTAGGTTCAGCCCGGCACATGTGGAGGTTGAGTTCATCCTACGCAATGCCTTGATCCAGAGTCCTCCCCCTATCTCTATGCCTAGCTCTTCCTCCCACCTTCGTTGTGTCTCATCCATCAGGTCAGCGTATTTCCCGTCCCCTAATTTGTCTCACGGCAGCGGTCTGTCCAGTCGGGCATGTCTGGGTAGCTGAGGGAATGTTGTGGCCACCTTGTGGAGGAAGTCCTGCAGTTGTAGGTATCGAAGCTCGTTTCCTTCTGGGAGTGGGAGCTACTCTGTTAGATCCCCCAGGGTCGCTACTCTATGTACAGGTCCCTTGCTGTCAGTACCCCTTTGTCCTGTCTCCACGTTTTGAACCTGGCGTTCTATTTTTGCCGGGATTAATTTATGGGTTTTGCAGATGGGGGCCGCAGCAGTCATGTCAACAAGTTTGAAATGGTGCTTGAGCTGGTTCTAGGTCCTTAGTGCGGCCACTACCACAGGGCTCTTCGAGCATTTGGCTGGGGTAACGGGAGTTCTGGCTGTGGCCAGTGAACGGAGGGATGTCCCAATATAGGAGGAATCCTCCATCTGCTCCCTTTCCTATCTCCAGCGGTAGAGTAGGAGGTTCGGCAGTGCCAGGCTTCCCATGCTCTGCCTTCTTTGTAAGGTGCTTTTACGGATCCAGGTTTTTTTTCTCCAACCCACACAAATGCCTTGATTAACGTATCTACCTTGGTGAAGAAGGCTTTGGGGCTGAAGATCAGTTGGGATCTGAAGAGGAACACTGGCATCACGTTTATTTTTATTGTCTGCACTCTTCCCACCACTGCCTTCAGTACCTCCCAGAATGTAGAGGATGAGACCTCCTCATTTTGGTTGCAGGTTACATACCTGCCGGTGGCTTGTGACATTTTGCCCACTTCAAAGCGGTCTATGCGGGAGTAGGTTTTGTGAACATGGGAGAAGAACGAGAACTCCTTCTCCCTCGGATGGTTGAACCTCTACATGTCCACCCCCCATCTGCTCCATTAATTTGTACAGTTCTTTTGTCATTCCTGATTTTGCCGCTGATCTGGGACTAGACTCGTCTACCGTTGGATCCTGTGCACAGTTGAAGTCTCTCCCCATGATTAGTTGGTGGAAATCGAGGTTGGAGATCATCGCCATTGTTTTTTTTAATAAACTCAGCGTCGTCCTGGTTTGGGGTGTATATGTTTACAAGTACCACCTGGGAGCCTTCCAGGGTCCTGGTAACCATTGCATATGAACTCTTTGGGTCCGTCACCGTGTTTGCCGTTGTGAAGTCTGTCCTTATGTTGAGCAGTATGGCCAACCCCCCCCCCCCCCCCCCCCCCCCCCCCCACCCAGCTTGCTGTTTTGCCCCCCTCTTCTGCCTGGCATTCCCTCCCTCTCGGGAGACAAGCCAGAGCCCTCTCGCCCTCTTTTTGCTCCCATACACAAGCCAGTTCACTGGTGTGGTGGCTCCCCCCCCTTAGATTGTGTAAATTCACATAGTTCTTACTTGTCCCTCATTGTTTCTTCCCGAGTAAATTCTTTCATACAAACTCGTTCGCTTCCTCCAGCATGTTGAAGTAAGGTTCTTTATTGTTGCACGTGTCCCATGGTCTTGCCGGGTGCAACATGCTGAATCACACTTTACTGTTAAATAATGTAGATTTGGCCTCATCAAACTCCGCCTGATGCTTGGTCAGGTCAGCTCCAATGTCCTGATGTATGTAGATTGTGTGTCCTTCCCAATTACACGTGTCCCTCCCCCAGTTAAGAACCCGCTCCTTATCCTGAAACTTATGTTGTTTCGCGATTATTATCTGTGGTGATTCCCCTGACTTGAGCATTCACCAGAGTGACCTGTGGGCCCGGACCATCTCCAGGGTCTTGGTGAAGCCCTCCTCCCCAACAGTTTCCCAAGCACCTTCGAGACCTATTTCTTTGGGTTCCTGCCCTCTGTGCCCTACGGTAGTGCGACAGTCTGCAGGTTCTGTCGACAAAACATGTTCGCCTGATCATCAACTTTCCCCTGAAGTGCATTCTGCGTTGTCACCAACCTTGCCACCTCAGATTTGAGCGAGGCGATTTCTCCAGGTCTCGCACTGTCACCTCCAGTCTCCGCCCCACTGTCCATTGTTCCCTTTATGGGAGCTAGCAAGGCCTCTATTGCTGATCTCATGGCCACCATAAGGACCTATTTTATGGAGCCTGTGATTCTGGAGCTCCACATAGAGAAGCTCCATCAGTGGCCAGCGGGCCAGCGCTGGTGACCCTTCTGAGTCCGCCATGCTCTGGTCTGGTTCACCCCACGTGCCCCTTTGTTCTGGGGCTGGAGCCAGGGTCTTCCTTTCTCTGGTTTTCATGTTCTTGCGGCTCTGCTGTCGGTTCGATGGCATCTTAGTCGGTTGAGTATTAAGTGGGGTGAAGCTGGGGAACTCTTTTTGGGGTCCGATTGACAGGTTCAAAAGGTCTAGTGAGAAGCTCCCAAGAGAAAGCCACCTTTCGTGCGACCATTCAGCTCGTCACCAGGAGTCATTTCTACACAATAATGCATGGGATGGAGAGGAAGGGGCAGCTAAATGAAGGCACTGAGATATATAAACATTAAAAAATCATAGGGCATCACAGGTTTATTATTTTTGAAAGTAAGATTATCTTATGCCATCTGAACCTCTTCAATATGAATGTTGTTTTTGAATTGGAGTTTATTTTCTACATTTAGTTGTGATTCAAACGACTATCTCATTAATATTCTGAAGCTCTTGGTGCAGTTAACTCATGGTCAGATTATTCACAACCTGTGCCATTTTTTCCTGTTCTACACGTATTCAATTATTCACCTGAATGTCTGCTTTTTATTCCAAGATAATATAATTCCATATTATTTAACGCTGACAAATGATAGGGTTTTTTCAAAAGTAACAATTATGATGACAGCCAAAAGACAGAATGGGGTTGACAAATGCAAAGGGAAACTTTACTTCATAGATTTGAAGCAAAAAATAGTCCTCTTTTAAACTAATGCACATTGTCTCCTATAATTTGACACGCTATTCATCCAGGTAAAAAAAAATTGAGAATTTCAGGGTGACTGATCAGCAAAAATGCATTTATATAACTCTTTCATTTGACAAAATATACAGTCGCGGATAAAGTGTCACCTGTATTTGTAAAAAGATTTCAGTTGGAACAGAAGAAAGGAAAAGGAGGTGGGGTGGCTCCGTTAATAAAGGATGAGATCAGTACAGGGGTAAAAAAATTACCTTGGCTCAGAGAATCAAAATGTAGAATCAGTTTGGGTGGCGATAAGACAGAGCAAAGGAAATAGGTCACTGCTGGGAGTGCCGTATAGGCTCCTGACAGTGGTTACACTGTAGGACAGCATAAAGCAAGAAATAATGCAGACTGTAAGAAAGATATTGCAATAATCATGGGAGATTTTAACTGTTATACAGATTGGATAAATCAAATTGGCAAGGGTAGCCTGGAGGATGAGTTCATAGAATGTCTTCAGGACATTTTCTTAGAAAAATACATTCTGGAATCAACCAGGGAGCAGGCTGTTCCAGACCTGGTAATGTGTAATAAAACAGGATTAATTAATTATTTCATGAGAGAGGATCCTCTAGGCAAGGGGCCCAGGCTCAATTCTGGCCTTGGATTAATCTGGTTTCCTGCCACAGTCCAAATATATGCAGGTTAGGTGGATTGGCCATGCTAAATTGCCCCTTAGTGTCCAAAGATGTGTAGGTGAGGTGGGGTTACGGGGAATAGGGAGGGGGAATGGGCCTAGGTAGGGTGCTCTTTCAGAAGGTCGGTGCAGACTCGATGGGCCACATGGCCTCCTTCTGCACCGTAGGAATTCCATGGTTCTATATTTATTTGAGATAGAAAGATATTACGAGGAGAATGGACCACATGTGGCTAGCTATGGAAGTTAAATGTCATGGGAGTGTATCTTTAAGAAATGGGTGTTTATCAAATAGCTGCAGTGATGTCATTGTGTGGGTGGAGCTGGAATATGATTCTGTCTTTTATTTTAATTTTGAGCTGGGAGCTACACTGTGTCTTAGTTTTATTTTCAGTTGAAAGCTGTATTCAGGCTACAAGGATGTTGGAGTCTCTCTCTCTTTGTGTTAAAAAGGTGTTCAGATCATCTTGCTTTCTGTAGAGATTTCAAACCTGCTGTCTTTGTTAAAAAGGTGTTTTGACTTATGGATGTTGTTAGGAAATTATTAAGGGTTACCTATCGAGTATTGTATCTGTGGGGATTATCAGTGTGGGTAGTTGATAAACTGTTTACTGTGTTTATAAAGTGTTAACTGAATTCATAGAATAAACATTGTTTTGTTTTTAAAAATGTGGGGCCCTTGTGCTCCCCACAACCAAAATCTATTAAAAGTTGTGGGTCAGGTGAACTCCATGATATATTTTGTTGTTCTTTAAACCCTGGCCCACAATAAATTGGGGCCTCGTCCGGGATAAAAGTCTATCTTTCGTGATTGGGTTGGCTTTGTGAACTAAATGACAGAATCACATTCCAGCTCCACCCACACACTGACATCACAGCAGCTATTTGATAAACAACCATTTCTTAAAGATACACTCCCATGACATAAGGATGGTATAAAATTGGAAGAAAAGATTACAATGCCGCAAAGATCAGTGTCAGCCCAGAAGATTGGGGCATATTTAGAACCCAACAAAGATGACTAAAAAAAATAAAGGGAGAAATTGGAGCAGGCGCGAAAACTGGCAAGAAATTTAAAAACAGACAGTTAACGTTTCTACAAATATATATAATGTAATGCCATGTAAAAGGCATGCTATATTCATTACTCTAATGTGCTCTGTCTTTATTTATTTAAAAATAGATATTGATGAACTGTTAAGACGAATGCTAAGTGGGCCAGGTCAACTTTGCAAGTTTATACCAGACTATCAAGCTTTTGGAAAGTTTCAAATTGAATCATACTGGGTGTGGTCTCCCCAGTAAATGGCCATACCTTGACAGCACTCTTTTGTGGAATTCACACCTGTCATTGTTTCAAATTTACTCCAAAACACAGAGTCAATGGATTCTAGACTCGAGGTTTGCAATGTACCAAAGGAAAAATGACAAGACCACTGGGTGGCATGGTAGCACAGGGGTTAGCACTGCTGCTTCACAGCTCTAGGAAGCCAGGTTCGATTCCGGCCTTGGGTGACTGTCTGGGTTTCCTGCAGGTAGTCTGGTTTCCTCCCACAGTTGAAAGATGTGCAAATTTGGTGAATTGGCCATGACCGATGTGTGAATCAATAATTTGCTTTGTTTAAACCCACAATACGTCTGCTCCTAGAATTTTAAATTGGCCATATATTAGCAGAGGTTTCAAAACACATGCATCCTCCACCTCCATGTGCACAAGGCTCAACCTAACGCAACTAAAAACATAGAGCCCACTTAACAAGAAGCTGACTGAGTAGGTTCTTCCCGGGGGTGGAGGACAATGTGAACGGTGCCAAGGAGGCCCGACCAACCACGCCCACATGTTCTGGTATTGCCCCAGACTTGCAGGGTACTGGACAGTCTTCTTCGAGGCAATGTCCAAAGTGGTGGGGATGAGGGTGGAGCCATGCCCGAAAGTGGCGGTCTTCGGGGTATCAGATCAGCCAGATCTCTTCATGGGGAGGAGGGCGGACGCCCTTGCCTTTGCCTCCCTGATCACCCGCCGTAGAATCCTGTTTGGCTGGGGGTCAGCAGCACCACCCAAAGCTGCAGACTGGCTGTCCGACCTTTCAGAATCTCTCCAAATGGAGAAAATCAAATTTGCCATCCGGGAGTCGGAAGACGGCTTCCTCAAAACACCGGAGACATTGACCCGACTGTTCCGGGACCTGTTTATGGCCAATGAATAAGTAGCCAAGACATGATAGAAGAGAGGGGACTGAGGGAGGACCTTGGGGAATAAGAAGGGGAAGCCACTCGCAGCAAGAAAGAAAGGGGGTAGCAGAGAAGAAAGGGGTGCAGGGGAGGGGGGGGGGGGGGGAACACAATAGAGGGGAACCAGAAGGGACAAATGAGAAGGGACCAAAAACGGGGGGGGGGGGGACCACAGGGGAGGACAATGGCCACAACAAAAACAGTAAGGTGAATAGAGGAAGTAAGAACGTGAAGCAGGAACAACCCATGGCTGATGCTGATGCAACTGTACAGCGATTAAAAAGCTAACCAAATAGTATAAATAGCACCAGGGGCACTACCCAGGTGCCCCTCCCACCCTGTTTGGTTTTGTAAAAAAAAAGAAAGGGGGGACAAACCCCTTTCTCATTTCGTGTTCTTACTTCCTTTGGTTGTTTTTGTGTGCGTATATTTGTAATTATACCATGTACAAAACCCAATAAAAACATTTTTTAAGAAAACATGACTGAACAAAACAGAAATACCGTTTGAAAAATATGTTGGAGTTTTTTTGAGACTGTAACTAATAGATAAACTGTAGATAAAGGGAAACTAGTTAATATATTGCATTTAGATTTTTGAAAAGGCATTTGATTAGGTGCCACAGAATCACAGAATAATATAGAACAGAAGAGCCTTTTCAGCCCATCACGCCTGTACTAATGCATGAAAAACACCTAGGGCGGGATTCTCCGGGACGGAGTGGCGTGAACCACTCCGGCGTCGGCCCGGCCTAAAGGTGCGGAGTCTTCAGGGGCTAGGCCGGCGCCGGAGTGGTTTGCGCCCCGCCGGCTGCCGTAGAAGGCCTTTGGCGCCACGCCAGCCGGGGCCGAAGGGACTCCGCAGGCCGGCGCGAGTCCGCGCATGCGCAGGGGCGTCAGCGGCTGCTGACATCATCCCCGCACATGCGCGGGAGGGGGTTCACCTACGCGTCGGCCAACGCGGAGGCTGACATGGCTGACGCGTAGGAACAGAGTGCCCCCATGGCACAGGCCCGCTCGGAGATCGGTGGGCCCCGATCGCGGGCCAGGCCACCGTGGGGGCAAAACCAACACAGATAGGTATGATTATAGATTGTAATTTCTATATAATGCCTCTGACCATGTTTCTTGGTATACTTGAAAATCTAGGATCAGAAAGTCACCTCTCACATTCAGTGAGTGCTGTTAGACATGGGAGTGTCACATATCAATGTTGTGGGGGAGATCCAATGGGCCTGTTTCAAAACTAGCACAAATAATTGTGGAAAATCAAGTTGCGCTGAATGCAGATTGCGATCTTTTGCCCCAACATTGGCTGAATGCTCTGAGAAAGCCAGTGCAATTGAATGGAAAGTCCCAAGTCATCATCCTTAAGCCTGTGCCAAAATTGAAAGAGGAAATCAAAACTCAGGAAATTGATGGAAGGTATAACCAGGATGTACAAAAGCAAAGCAGTGCTGCAGTTTTGTAGCACAGTGTGGTCGGAAACCCAGGGAACAGCAAATCTTTCAGCCAGTATAGTTGTAAAATGATTTCACCAGGGTTTGAACTATTTTTGACAGTCAGTTTTTCAACGCACTCAATAGAATTCTATTTCTATGGGTGGCACGGTGGCACAGTGGTTAGCACTGCTGCCTCACAGTGCCAGAGATCCGGGCTCAATTCCGGCCTTGGGTGACTCTGTGGCGTTTGCACGTTCTCCTCGTTTTTGTATGGGCTTCCTCCGGGTGCACCAGTTTCCTCCCACAGTCCAAAGATGTGCTGGTTAGGTGGATTGGCCATGCTAAATTGCACCTTAGTCTCCAAAACGTTTTGGTGGGGTTACTGGATAATGGGATAGATTGAAGGAGTGGGCCTAGGTAGGGTGCTCTTTCAGAGGGTCGGTGCAGACTTGATGGGCTGAATAGCACTGTAGGGATTCTATGATTCATGTAAACATAACAATCACTTTTATCAGGTACACAACAAAAATTTTGAACACAACATAATTTTTAAGTATATATATATATATATATATATACAGTCTCAGCTATTTCTGTTCCAGTTCAAGACCTACCTTAAATACACTTTGTTTGGGTGTACTTGAAACGAAGATCCTGGGATTGGCTAAATTGTTTCAGGCCTAAACAGAAAGCTGTCTTTAAAAAATCCATCTAATGCAGCTGATGGCAGTTGTCCCTGTGTCACAATGTACATAATTCCAACATCTGGACAATTTATATTCTCACCAACATATTAATTTAACAATACCAGTTCAATAAATGTAGAGGAACTGGTCCTATTTTTGCAGTCTGCATCTTTGTATTATCGCGCAGAGCCCAGCACCCAGAGATTCACTGCTAACAGAGAATGAAACAGCAATGAATTGCTGTTGCTATCCTAAACTAGGTTCAAAATCCTGCGGAGTGCACCTGAAATAGAGCATTGTTAATTTTTCAATTTTAATAATCCGGAAGTGAACCATTAAATAAATGCACATCTAACAATCGGCTACAGTATGACTCTACTACAAACGAACTTTCAACTCAGCCCAGAGGTAGAGAGCACAATGAGAGAGCACAATCTTTATTCTTTCCATGTCACCGTACCTCTGGGAGAGAAGGGAGGCTCAGGGCTAAGTGGTTCAATTGAACTAGGGAGAAACAGTATGTAATATACCAGATGGTCCTTCCGAAACCAGTGAATGGGAATGAGAATCCTCTGCACTGGACACTGATCCTCCCTGAGGAATGAGTCTCTGGATGCTGGGCTCAGCTGTGTGCAGATTAGAGAGCCAAAGGAAAGTGGCACTAATTTTCTACAAAATTTGGGCTTGGTTAGTTTCATGTGTGATTTGATAAACGTGTATACAATTAGGGATGGATGGGATGAAAGACTGCTTTCTGTGATGAAAGGATCTAGAATGAAGAGACATAGATAGGAGCCGTGAGGGGCTTTGCGTCTGTGAGGCCTTCAAGCCTTTAATCTTTAAATATATATATTTTTATTCATTTACAGGATGCGGGAGTCGTTGGTTTAGCCAGTATTTATTGCCCATCCTCAGTTGTCCTTCAGGTGGCGGTGAGCTGATGGTGGAGACTCATAACAGAGGCAACCACAGCTGCAGCCTGTCTGTCCGACCAAACACTTCACCAGGACAGAGCCCTTCTGTGGCTTATCTCATGCAAGTCAATTTCACTCAATTTGACTGTGAGCAGTGTCTCGGTCCACAGCTAAATGCTATTTCAACTGATGAATTAGCCTTGTTAGTTGTGATAGCATTTCACGCTCAATTCTCAAGTGCCTCCTCGTGGGGACACGTGCCATTTCTCAGAGGATGATTAGTGCACTGCATGTCAAGCAAACTTTGAAACCCAAACAGAGTGCCTGAACTCTAGGAACGTCAGCACCATAGAGACAGCTGCCTTCAATCAATTGTTGATGAATGGGGTCTGCATTGGGGGCTTTTCATCTTGGATCACTGTGCCCACTGGGCGGGGGTGGGAGGAATGGAGAGCAACAGGGGTGGGTGTGCAGGCAGGCCTGCTGTGTAGATTAACATGACAGAGACTTCACACTTATCATGTGTAACATGTTTAAACAGTGAACATTTTATATTTCCATTCCCCCCAGCAACAGATAGTGAAAACCCCAGAGCTCCTCCCTCTTCTTGATGTTCCATGGTTTACTGCTACGTCTAAGTATGTCCCCAGGATGCACATCAGAGGTGGAGGCAGCCAGCTCCTTTCCAGGCCCTTGTAGCCTTTGATGCCCTTGGCCGACGCCTTCTGGAAGGCCTGGAGCTAGAGGACCCCTGCCAACCCCCGGCCCAGCCATCGCTGTGCCACCCTATTCTGTCCACTGCTCTTGAGATGCCAGTGTCAGAAGGTGGGGAGAGATTCAGTGGAACTGAAGACCACCGTTGTCTCCTTGGTGATAGGTCCTGGGTTGGCCTCCAGTGCTTCCTGCTGGGTGGGAAAGGAGATAGAGTGAGGTGGAAAGGACGAAGAGTGAGTGGGTGAGCGAGTGGGAAAGGAGAATGAGTGGGAAAGGAAAGCATACAAAAAATTGAGCTGAGTTTTAAGGAGTGCTGTGAGACAGAGAAGCTGCATTTCTCTCAGCTTGTTTGGCTTATTTTGTGTTATCTAATTTGAAAATATATAGCATTCCTGTTATATTCAGTGATTTATTTTATTTTGCAAATTATTCCAACTAAGAATGCACAGTGCCCACCTGTGAGGTACAGTATTTCAGCCTGTACATTGGTTTTTCCAGGCAACGAATGCCCAAAGGAAACACTGGCTTAATTTATTCCTATGGGAACTCACAATTCACAAAGTTGTTTCATTTAAAGTCACGCTTTTCAGGAATGCAACCTCAACTTTTAAATGAGGGCTTATTGTACCGGACTTAGTGGTTGAAGCAAAGACCATGTGAACATTTAAGAATACATTAGGGGAGGGGTCCCTGGTGGGGAACATAAATAGCAATAGGAGGAGCTGGGAGTGGAGGTCCAAGACGTGACAGAGGCCCAGTGGTGGGTGAATGTGCCCTCATTGTGTGCAAGGTTAAATTTCATCCAGTTTGAAGTAATACATAGGGTGCATATGGCAGTAGCAAGTATGAGTAGGTTCTTTGAGGGGGCAGATAGGTGTGGGCGGTATGTGGGGAAGCTTGTTCTGGGCATGTCCAAAGCTGAAGGGGTTCTGGCAGGAGTTTGCGGATGTAATGTCCGAGGTGTTAGGGGTGGTCCTGAGTCTAGACGTGACAATATCTGGGGTGTCAAAAGACCCGGGAGTCTAAGGGATGGGAGAGGCCAATGTTTTGGTCTTTGCCTCCTTGAGAGCCCGGTGACGGAAGTTGCTTGGGTGGCAGGTCTCAGAGCCGGTGAAATCAGGGGTGAGCGACCTGGTGGAATTCCTGAAGCTGGAGAAGGTCAAGTTTGTTTTGAGGGGGACGGTGGATGGGTTCACTCAGAGGTGGAAGCTTTTTATTGATTTCTTTAAGGAGGTTTGAGGGGTTAGTGGGGGGAGGGGGGATGGTAAGGGGGTTAAACTGGGGAAGGTCGGTTGGGAAGATGGGGTGGTAGTTGTTTATAATGCTGTATGATTGTTCTGCTTTTATTTACATGAAAATGCTTTGAATGAAATATTTAAAAAAAATAATATATTAGGTAGCTAGTTTAAGGAAATTGGAAGTCACAGGCATAGGATTAGGAAGATTGCTCATGTGGAGGACCAAAACAAACACAGATTGGTATGATTATAGATTGTAATTTCTATGTAATGCCTCTGACCATGTTTCTTGGTATACTTGAAAATCTAGGATCAGAAAGTCACCTCTCACATTCAGTGAGTGGTGTCAGACATGGGAGTGTCACATATCAGTCCCTGATTACACAAAGTCTAAGCTGCTTAGAACTGGGAATAGTAAGAAGTCTTACAACAGGTTAAAGTCCAACAGGTTTGTTTTGAATTACTAGCTTTTGGAACACTGCTCCTTCCTCAGTTGGACTTTAACCTGGTGTTGTAAGACTTCTTACTGTGCTCACCGCAGTCCAATGCCGGCATCTCCACATCATATAACTGGGAATCTATTGAAATCTTCAGAATGGTCCAGAAATTCCAATCTCCAGGGGATTTTATCCGAGTGGTACCCCAGAAGGTGCACTGATCCCTCAGAAGTCCCCATGCAAGGACTGCATAAGAACTGCCAGGGAAGTTAAAACTTCCGATGGGCAATTACACTGCCCGAGGAACCACCTGTTACTCCGATGTGAATTGGGAGACTTGGATCATTCTGACTCTAACAGAAAAGTTACCCAGGAAAAGTTAAACGGATGAAAACCACTTATAACTGTTGGGCCTGAGGAGGGCTCCATTCCTGAAGAGTTGTCGGCTAATCTGACTGGCGTTCAGCTCTACAAGGCGGGACTAAATCCCACCATCGCTCAATAGAGAGTAAAATGGCAGCTGGCCTGGAGTCAGCAGGGATGTATTGGGTTAAGCATTTGCCTTTCCATTATTTACAGGTAGTGTTGGCTGAGCCCCCGCCCTCCTAAAAATGCATCCCTTGTGTATTGATACTAGTGACCCACCGCCCCCTCACCCCTAAAGGACTGCCTGACTACACCCTAATCCTCCAGTAGACCACCAACGCCCCCCCCCACACCAAACTATCCTCCTCACCCACCAACTACAACCCTGACTCTGGCCTAGCCTCTTCATCCCTTACTGGACCCCTCAACTACACACTTGACTGCACCCCCAGCCCGACTAGCCACCCCCCACCTTCTGACAGACCACCCGACCTCATGACCATCCTTCTCCAACTCCCATCCTACCCTCCTAACCCATCCTATACCCGTTTCCCCAGTCTCATCCACTTACCAGCAAAATGTGGCAAAATTGATTGTGCGCAACAGTCAACAAAACATCTCTTGTGCCACACTCAGAACCCAGATGGGCCGCATGTGACCCCTGGGCCGTTAGATGCCCACCACTATCTAGTTGAACGGCAACAGGCCAAATGGCTTACTCCTGCTCCTATGTTCCTTTGAGCAATCAGAGATTTTATTTTAAATAAGATTCACAAATTGGCAAACTAGTTCAAAGTTGGAGCGCAGCAAGCTACCCAGTTAAAAGTCAGCCTGGCAACAGCCCTATCCAGATGCAGCTTAAAATATATTTTCATAATAAAGGTTGGGTGTCTCTAAAGAGCAGCATTTAAACAAGAAACCTACAATCTTCACTGCTAGTGTTTGTTCAGCCAAAACTACCTCTGAATAATGGGAAGTCAAATGCTTAACCCATACATCAGGCCTGAGGCAGAGCACCTTGATGGAGAAGAAAAACACTGAATAATTCTGGAAATGTCATTTCACTCCGCTTCCTTTATAATAATATTTTCATGTACACTTCATTGCACAGAATAACTCGAAAGCCTCATTTATTTGATCTCACTATTCTTACAGTCAGCTCACAGGAAATATTGTTTTTACTGCTTCAAATCCCCCAACCCTGGGGACTTCCTAACAATAATGACAGATGAAGGACAATTCCAGGTAGCCCAAAACAATTATCTGACAGGTTTTCCACAGTTGGTTCTAACATCATCCATTCTAACACATCCATTTCTGCCATTATATTTGTGTAAATATGTTGCCACACCTAAAACTCTGAGGAAAGCAGTGATATCCATACATTAAAATCAAGTAGGAAGCAATCTTCCATTCAAATCAATATTATGAATGTCAGATATGTTACTTCAGAAAAAACATTGAAATTGTACAGAACCCAGATGATTGCACGGCTGGGGTGGATTGGAGCCGTGTTGACCAAGGAGCTCCTTAAAGTCCCAAGTCTTGCTGATTTAACCAACCGTAGCTAGATTTACAGTTGGGACACTACAATTGCTTCACTCTTCCCTGGGTGAAGGGTGGGATAAAGATACGAAAAGAAACTCAGCTGGTGCTTTCACTGCCATTGACTCGCCAGTGCCCCCTGCTGGAATTTACCTGCCTAGGGTCATGGGTAAGAGTAAGGATGGGCTTGGCTGGGATGCCCTGCCATGACTTTAAAGGCTATTGGTGCTCAATGACTCGCTTCACACATAAAGCACAGCCAGCTATTGAAGTACTGGAGGGTAACAAATGTTAGAAGATTCAAACCCCTGCTTCAGTTGATATATTCAGGATAGGGAGAAAAGTAGAAAACAAATCATCAAACTTTTATTTTACACATTATTAGATAGACAATTTGAAAGTTTATTTTTTTTAAAGTGATCTTTTCAAGGGGTCTTGCATGTTGCTTAATATTGTCCATTGAAAGAGTAGTCCAAACTAAGAGAAATTCTTCAGAAAAAATAACAGGTTGTAGGAAAGCAGCAAATTGCAGACTGATGTCTTTATCTCTAGTTATTAACTGCTTGAACTTTTCATTTCTTGACTTTTGATGGTGAGATGTATTCAGTTTAGCTGCAGAAAGTTTCTAATTGCTCAGTTTCTTCTATGACCACTGTCTCTGTTATTGTCTCTTCCCTTGTAATGGCTGACGTTGTCAGGGTCATCCCTCTTCTCTTTGTGCTTGATGCTATCACAATTTGAATCCCGCTCCTCTCTCTTATTGCGATCGTACTTCCTGTATTTTTCTCTGTCATCATACTTTCTGTCAAACCTGTCTTCTTTGCGCATTTTCTCTTGGTCATGCTGCCTTTCCTCGTCGTTTCTCAGCTCTCTCCCATCACCGTGGGTGAACCTTGTTTCTCTTTCTGACCTTTCATTGCACGCTCCTCTGCCGTTTTGATCATCTCTTCGCCTTTCTTCTCGCTCCGAGTTCCTGGACCGACTTCTCTCATTATGCTTCTCTCTGGTTCTCATTTCATCAACTCCATCTGTTTGTTTCCTTGCATCTCCTCTTCCTCTTTCGTCATTCCTGCGATCCACACTGCAATCCTGAGTAGTGTCCTGTTTTGTACTAGTGTATTTCTCATATCCTGCATCCTCTCTTTCACTCTTGACTCTTACAAGTGGTGGAGGGGATAGGTTCCGGCCAGAGCTTTTGGCCAATTGCTTGGTGGCTCGCTCCTCGCTCTCCTTCTTCGCCAGTTTGAATTTTTTCTCCTTTTTTTCTTTCTTTTTTTTCTTTTTCTTTTCTAGAGAACAAAAAAAAAATGTTCCGGTGAATTCTGGCTCACAAAAAGGGGCCATGTTAGCCCCAACAAATAACTTCACTTCTCTTATCAGCACCCACTATCAACATCAAGGATTCTCGGGTAGGACGTAGCACAAAAAAAAATCTGCATTCTGTGCCAACCTCAGCAGACCACCAGCATTATCATTTCTTTTCTCACATGGCCATGTTTGTAACCTTACTGACCAAGTTATTCATCATCGTGACTTTGAAATATATCAGCGTTCCTTCAGTGTTGCTGGATCAAAATCCTGGAACTCCCTCACTATCAGCACTGTGGGTGTGCCTACACCTTAGGGATTGCACCATGTTCAAGAAGGCAGCTCACTTCCACCTTCTCAAGAGCAACTGGCGATGGGTAGTATGCTGGCCTAGCCAGCAATGCCAATATCTCATAAATGAATAACTAAAAGATTGCCAATTCATACTGAATTAGAGGCCCTTTTGAGCAGTGCTTCAGTAGGCACTTGGAACTGGACTGAGACTAGCCAAATGCATTTGATGCAGGTCTCTTCCCTCGGTCTGTTTCGAACTGGTCAGTTTGATCTGGATTTTGAAGAATCCAGAGGAGAAAAGCGAGGTCACTAGCTCGCTGAATACTAAATACAATTCCAGGAGTGTGGGGATTTTGAATATCAAACTGCAGCTGCAACTAGTCCATTTTATAGAGCCAGTACGCCAGTGACACACAGTTGTTGTAAAACAGTGACTCATAAACTCTTATTACCTAATTTGCCCAAACCAAAGCTTTGGCAAAATCCAATCCGTAAGCCATTGACCCACACATTTCACTTCACATACCTTTCTTCCGTTTTTTAGCTGACATTTCACTAACATCCTCTTCAGACGACGCCGAGGAAACTGGTGCTGGAGGAGGTGCTCTTGGTGCACAGCCTTCCTCTCTCAGTCTTTTTGTCACATCATCAATGTCTTCATTATCCTTTGGAGGACGGTAATTGGCCACATGATCAACACGGATTGTCCTCCCCTTTATCTGAAAGGTGGATAAAGACAGAAATTGCAATACCGTAAATGTCAAAGCTAGTCCTTATAGCAGATTGTTCTAATCATGCTTACCCACTGTGTTCCTTCAAGTGTCTATGGTTTCTTGATGCTCTATTACTGGAGAAAATCTGCTTCTATCTATCCCATGCCAATCTTTCACGAGTTAGCATATTAAGTGTTCTGCATGATTGACTGGACTAGAACCTCACTCTCGTGGTCAGTGCATATGCACGATACAGATTAATGAGAGTACTTGCATAATACTGGCATACAATAATATGACAAAGATGATTCAAATTCAGTAAAATAAACAGGTTGGAGTTTTATTTCATTCTTCAACAGCCTCGGAGCACAAGGCAGCAGCAAAAGATATTTTTTCAGTTCAAGTTTACAAAACTTGTATATTTTCTTGTATATCTTGTCTAAGAGTAGGGTCCTGTTGTAGGATCACTGGAATATGTTCAAACACTCATTGACGCTGTTGATTTAATCTGGATATAGTAACATCAGCAACACCAAACAACAGTTGCAGCCTTCGTTGCAAAGGATAAGAAACCCTGTATATATCTTATAAACTAAATACAAATATTACCCAACTTTATTAAATATGGCACTTTAAAAACAAAATCAATCCACTACTAGAGCGACTTAAATTTCATTTTAACGTCTTGCAATAAGTTTGCAATCTACGTATTAAAATTGGCAACAGCTAATGGTGGCATTACTACTGCATTCCAAGTTAGATTTGTCAATAGCTACACACTGGACTGGCAATACTTCAGAAGTTTAAAATTCTATTGTAAAGTTCAAGCCAGATTATTTATGTGCTCACAACTTTTGAAATGTTAAATCACTTTAAATTTTGAATTTGTAGTGACAATTCTAATCAATTAACAGAAGTTTAAAAAATCAGAAGTCACTAGATACTTGTTCAGAAATACTTAAATGACTTATTTGACGGTAAAATGAGCAGCTGAGCCCTACAGTATGAAAAGGTGCCAGATTTGATAATGCCACCATGAGTTAACTTCTGGGAGAGGCAGTACAGGAAATATAACTGGCCTCAGCCAGGGCTCACTCATGCATTCAGGGGAAGCCACCATATGCATGAAATTAACATCCATGTCCATAAAACCATCTAAAGTTTACATATGTACAATGGTCACTTGGAAAAAGCTGTTTGACGATGCCACTGACCAAGGAACAGAAGCAAAATGAATCAATGCCCTCTCGAATTATGGACAAAGAATAATTTAAGTGGGGAGTTAAAGGAATGGTCTTACATCATGTCCTAGAACTGCATGATCAATTACCAGTGAACTTGCAAACATGATGTTTTCTTGTATCATACATCTTCCTATGTTCTCTGAGGTACTGTTACAAGAAAAGCACTCATCAATTACTTGCTGACTTTTACATTGATTAAATCAGGCAAAATACTGATCGTATGTTATTTGTAAAAGTTGAAATGTATTTTTTTTTTACAATTAAAATTATTGTGGACAGAAGGTAGTCCCATTTTTCTGTATGGAATACTTTCAAAATATTTTTATCTTGTAATTTACCCCAATTTTCAGTCTGGCTTATCCACAGCCGAGAAAGCAAGCACATTATCTGCCAGATACAATATTGATGGTGGAGAGAATCTTTACATGATCTTCCTCCTGCATTCATACCCACCTTGATTCCATTAAAGTTGTCTACAGCCAAAATGGTGCTTCTCTGATCCTCATAGCAGATAAAGCAGAAGCCTTTTGATTTCCCAGTCTTCTTGTCTCGAACCAGATTGATGTTAACAATCTCCCCATACCTGTCACATGAAGATTAATGGTTTACTACATTTATTCTGTCTCTCTTACAGCACATTTATTAGAGGTTACATCTCACCAGATACACCATTGCCGTCTCATCTCCTCAATAAACCTCCCACTCAGGCTCTCTCACATGGAGTTAGACTCTGAATTTTCCCCCATCCACCTTCGCTCTCCGATATCCCAGGCCTCCCTCTCTGACTAACTGTATTGAATGTCCACTCTTGCAGAGAATGCATCTGATCCAGGAGAGATCGCCCAACACACTAATCTGGAAGGGCCTGTGGATCACAGGTGGTGAATCCTTCTATTCAGAGACCACCTCACCAGCTGTACATCGTGTCATTTCCCAAACTATCTGCGGAGGTTGCATTGCTGTCATTGCCAGATGTTTACTGGGTCTTTCTCCCCTCCTTTCCTGGTACTGTTTCCCTGTTCAAACTAGTCACCCTTTTCTTCCTCTCTTTTAAAGTTAGTAGAGCATTTTATTCTCTGCTGCTCCAACTGCTATTGAGTAGTTCAGGGGCAAGCAGGGGAGGAAAACCAGAGAGAGAACTGTTACTCCGGCACATTTTGCTGAAAGTGACATCAAATGAACAGTATATATCTATCTCATCCTACACAAACTCCATTTCTTCCCAACTTATCGACACTAACTCCTTCTCAGATTTCACCTTGTCTCTTGCCTCCACTCCTGTCTATGCACTTAATTCTTGTCCTTATTTACAAATCTCGCCACAGGTCATCTACACAACCTCCTCCAGTCTTAAAGTTCTCTGGCATTCTGTATAACCCAGTCTTTCGCACCATGTTTCCTTCAGTGTAAGATAATTCAGCCACCTTGGTTCTTCTCTGGATCTTCCTCTCAAAATCTATTTGTCTTGATCCTTTCTTCCTCGCTTCTAAAATCATTCTGACCATGCATTTAGTCTTCTCTCCTTGCTCTTCCACTCCTGTTTGACGTCTGCTCTCTGTTTGAAGCACCTTGAGAGGTTTTATTACATTAAATGTATTGGATAAATGCACTGCATTGTTAGCAAACTGCAGGAAGGTGTGAAAGCTGTGAGACTGTGCCACCTACTGGCACAAAACCAGACTATTTTCACCAATCCTGAAATGATAAACCAAATCAAGCACACATTGCTCATGATACTGTTTTTGAGACAATAAAAGATTTGTGATTATAAAGTGGCTTTTGTGGTGCAAAGCACTTTCAAGCTAATGTTGTATTTTTAAAATTCAGTCATTGTTGCGATGTAGGAAGCGTGGCAGCCAATTTGCACACAGCAAGTTTTGGCGAACAGCTGAGCAACACAGACCAAGGTTCGAGATTTGATAATAATAATCGCTTATTGTTACAAGTAGTGATCTCCAATGGTTTGCGCTGTTAGGTGGTCCCAATCGATGCAGTGGCAGGGTCTACTACAATTAGTCTCAGTACCATTGCATCCGAGAAGGAAAGCTTAATTAGTATCTACTCCCAGGCTCTGTTCTAAGTGCGCAAGGATAAACATCAAATGACGACAAGATCAAGCTGCACCAGTGATTAAAGAGCCTAGTCACTTGATTGAGGAATTCAAGAGGGGCGTACCTGTGGAACTGCATGTCAGCATATCTAGTCTCAGGTGGAGAAAGTGAGCAGAAAAATGGGCAAGGAAAAATAATACTTACTGGGAAAACACACAGATTATGTCTCCTTCAGTTAATTCGTAGGGCAAGCCACCTAGAAACAAGAAAATAGAGGGTACTTACAGACAAAACCAAACTCTTCACACATCACAGCTGATGTTTGCATAGCCAGGGCCAGGAGTCTGCACAATCAGTACTACACTCAGCTTAATAAATATAAGATCTGGGGTCGATATCACAAACATTTTCCAATAGAAATTTATGCTATTTAACCATCTGATTACATTTTCTGTTTATTATTGGCGTTCAAATCTTCATACCAATGGCCTAGGAAATAGCAAAATTAACAGTTTTCACTCAAATAAATAAACACAATAGAACTTTTTAATGGAATACAAAAAAACATCACATTTTCTCCCCCACCTTTCAGTACCTTCCCCTTCTCGGAGAGTGCTTCTATCAGTCCAGCTGAGCAGTGATACTCAGTAAATGGTTTCTATTTCATCAGCACTATTGTGAAATCTCACACCAGGATCAAGTACCAGGAGCTGACTGTGTGAACTCAATCTGTGCCATTTCACAATATTATCAAATCCTGTTCACACCTGATTCCACTTCAAACTGTCACCTTCATTAAAACCCTAATGCCCAAGAAACACTGCCAATCTGCACTAGAAATGGCTAAGATATCACCTCCGGCAACCCCCCCCCCCTCATTTAATGCCTTTGTTTTCCTCAGTCCTCTCACCTGCCTGTATTTTGACTTTTGTTTGTAAATTATTGGAATGAGAGGCAGCAGTGTAAATAATCCAATGGGCAACCAAGCAGCAAAGTGGACCAGAAGGTGGTACTGTACAAGGAAGGGATGGGTTAGTAAGCAGCACCACAGACAGTGGGAAACATGCAGTAGGCCACTTTCAGCATCTGTTAACCTTTTTAATATTTGACATTCCATTTAAAATTTCTATCTAAGGTTGAGATTGATTGACTTTAGAACTTTAAGGAAATGAAGGGATTTGGGGATCAGGCAGGGAAATTGAAGTTGAGGTCAAAGATCAGCCTTGATTTTAATCAATGGCGGAGCGGACTCGAGGAACTGATTGGCCCACCCCATTCCTACTTGTCATGCTCACCAGAGTTGGATTCAGCAAATCTACATGTAGGAAAAATGTGAACAGCAACCCATACGATAGGATGGGGTTAAAAGTTTAATTTTTCAGACACATTTTTAAAAACACACGGCTGAAGTGTTGATACCAAAAGCCCCACCCAGGTGGGCGACAATAAACGAATAAGCGTTAGAGGAAATAAACGTTAAAAGAAAATATTGATTGTTCAACCTTTAAAACATTTTCCAATTGAAACACTCAAATTGCTTGATTGAGAAAAATCTTTTGACAACAGTGGCTTCCAGTAAAAGCTCTCCTTTGACCTAGTTTACAACTGATGGGAGCAAGTCTTAAAAATGAGATACCTTCTCTGAAATCGTCTTAAAGGAATCCTCAGCAGAGGTCAACCCATGACACAGGCAATCCCATTAAATTCAACAAGAATTGAAGTCGTTCAATTCTTGAGATTAGAATGGAAGCATTCCAGTCTTGGAGCGGAACTGACTGGTCAAATTACTGAAGGTTTTTGACTGTAGGATGTAGGATATTAGAAAGGCTGTTTGTGCCTCAGTTTTTATTTAGACATGGCCAGGGAAACAGGTTGTCATTAGCAGAGGAAGAACATCAACACTGCTGAAAAAGAGGTGGACTCCTTTGTTAAGGAGTTGGGCGCAGTGTGACTGAGTTTTCTGGTTGTTGGGGCTGGCAGGTTTAATTGTTGCACTGTTGTGTTTCAATGTTGATTCTTGTATTTTCCTGTTCTTGTTGGGGTTGAATTTTTACAGTTTGGGGTTTAGTTTTATGTGGGGTTCTGTTTTGATTGCTATGAAAATAGATAGCTCACTGGTCGGAGCTCAATGGTTTATGGGGTTTTTAGCATTTTGTTGTTTGTAACTATTTTTCTTAACTCTAGTGAGCCTCCCTGCTAACCTAAGAGTTAGATGACGCGAGCAGCATTGAAGGGTTGGCTGCAGCCCATTATAGTAGTTTTTTTTAGATAATGAGCTGAAGACTTCTTGTTTTGTTTCGGTTTGTTAGTAGCTTTTAGATGTTCGTGCTCGCCTTGTTTCTATTTGTACGCACGTTTGGGTGGGGTGGTATCCAAAGGCAAGGGTGGTGGGAGTTTACTACGGTGCCTACATATTTTTCTTTGTTTAGTCTTGGGATTTAGTTTGGCGGCCACCTTGGGTGGGCCTGGTTGCTGCACCGTTATGTATCCCTTGGTAGAAATAGCTGATTCCAGATTGAGGGGGTGTGGGAGACCCCTAATTTGTTTGGAACGTCAGGGGATTGAATGGCCCAGTGAAAAGGTGAGAGTATTTGCTCATCAGAAGAATTTAAATTCCAATGTGGCGTTTTTGCAAGAGCAATGTGCAAGACCTACACTTGTGGGTCAGGGACCAGACAAGACTGCAAAAGGGGTGGGTAGGGCAAGTCTTTCACCTGGGCTTCGATAATAGAGCCAGGGGTGCGGCAATATTAATTAATAAAAGGGTTCAGTTTTTTGCCTCTAGAATCTTGACCGACCCCAATGGCAGACATGTTATTGTCTGTGGCTCTTTGGCAGGCACTCCAGTAGTTCTGGATAATATCTATGACCCAAACCAGGACAATACGAATCTTTTAATAATCTGCTGGCCTCCCTCCCCAATTTGGATTTGCATCAGCTTATTTTGAGTGGGGACTAATCGTGTTCTGAACCCTAGTCTGGATCGGTCCAAACTCAAATCTCTGACTCCAAAGGCGACCAGAACTTTGTTGTTTTGCATGGAGCAGATTGGGGGGGGGGGTTAAGATCCTTGACACTTTTTGCACCCAAGTGACAAAGATTTTTCAAGCATCAGGTATTCTCGCGGATCGATTTTTTGTGATGGATAGGTCTCTCCTCCCTTCAGTGGTTCCTGCTGAGTACTCAGCGCTTGTGATTTCAGACCATGATCTGCACTTTGTTGATTTGGCCTAGAGTCAGGTCCCTCCCAGAAATTTTGTGAACACATGTCCACTGCCATTGGGGACTATATAAAATGTAATAAAAGTGAGTCAATCTCACCTTCCATGCTGTGGGAAACTCATGGGGTAGGCCTCGGAGGGAGATTATCTCCTATAATGCGCACATGGTGAAGACAGTGAGGGCGGAGCAGCAAAGGTTGGTGGACTCCATTCTTGAGGTGGACTACCAGTCCATACTTGCCCCTATCCAGGAGATGTTGGCAAGTGGGAAAAAGCTGCAGACACAATTCGAGCAATTGTCAACAGACAGAGCGGTGGGACAGCAGCGATGCTCGAGGGGCATGACTTATGAATACGGTGAGAAGGCCAGTCATCTTTTAGCTCACCAGCTGAAGCGACAAGTGAGTTTAATTTAATTCTTATTTAAAGCTCATTCTTAAATGCGGATAATAAGTTTATTGCCAAAGTGCTGGTGCTGCGGCTGGAGCCCTGCTTTGGCAAGTATGGACTGGTAGTCCACCTCAAGAATGCCAAGAGAGAATATCAAACTAAGCTAGAGTCACAGACAGTCTCTCGGCGGTTGTGGCAAGGACTAAACAACATAACGGGCTACAAAGCGAAGCCGAGCAGTATCTCTGGCAACAGCACACCCCTCCCCGATGAACTTAATGCATTCTATGCTCGGTTTGAGCAGGTAACCAACAATCCGCTGTCGAGTGCCCCAGCAGCCCATAATTCACCCATACCCACCATCACAGTTTCCGAAGTCAGATCGGCCTTCCTGAAAGTGAACCCACGGAAGGCGATGGGCCGGGACGGGATCCCTGGTCGTGCACTCAGGGCCTGCGCATACCAGCTGGCAGAGGTATTCACAGACATCTTTAACCTATCCCTACTCCACTCCGAGGTCCCCACCTGCTTCAAGAAGACCACCATCATACCGGTACCAAAGAAGAACCAGGCAACATGCCTCAATGACTACCGCCCGGTGGCCCTGACGTCAGTTGTAATGAAGTGCTTCGAGAGGCTGATCATGAAGCGCATCACCTCCATACTCCCGGAACGCCTTGACCCACTTCAATTTGCATACCGTCGCAACCGGTCCACATCAGACGCCATTTCCCTGACCCTGCATTCATCCCTAGAGCATCTCGAAAACAAGGACTCCTACATCAGACTCCTATTTATTGACTACAGCTCCGCCTTCAACACCATAATCCCAGCCAAGCTCATATCAAAGCTCCAAAACCTAGGACTTGGCTCTCCACTCTGCAACTGGATCCTTGACTTTCTGACCAACAGACCACAGTAAGTAAGAATGAACACCAACACCTCCTCCACAATAGTCCTCAATACCGGTGCCCCGCAAGGCTGCGTACTTAGCCCCCTACTCTACTCCCTGTACACACACGACTGCGTGGCAAAACTTGGTTCCAACTCCATCTACAAGTTTGCTGACGATACGACCATAGTGGGCCGGATCTCGAATAACGACGAGTCCGAATACAGGCGGGAGATAGAGAACCTAGTGGAGTGGTGTAACGACAACAATCTCTCCCTCAATGCCAGCAAAACTAAAGAGCTGGTCATCGACTTCAGGAAGCAAAGTACTGTACACACCCCTGTCAGCATCAACGGAGCTGAGGTGGAGATGGTGAGCAGTTTCAAATTCCTAGGGGTGCACATCACCAATAATCTATCCTGGTCCACTCACGTCGACGCTATCACCAAGAAAGCACAACAGCGCCTATACTTCCTCAGGAAACTAAGGAAATTCGGCATGTCCACATTAACCCTTACCAACTTTTGCAGATGCACTATAGAAAGCATCCTATCGGGCTGCATCACAGCCTGGTATGGCAACTGCTCGGCCCAGGACCGCAAGGAACTTCAGAGAGTCGTGAATACCGCCCAGTCCATCACACGAACCTGCCTCCCATCCATTGATTCCATCTACACCTCCCGCTGCCGGGGGAAAGCGGGCAGCATAATCAAGGATCCCTCCCACCCGGCTTACTCACTTTTCCAACTTCTTCCATCGGGCAGGAGATTCAGAAGTCTGAGAACACGCACGAACAGACTCAAAAACAGCTTCTTCCCCGCTGTCACCAGACTCCTAAATGACCCTCTTATTGACTGACCTCATTAACACTACATCCTGTATGCTTCAACCGATGCCAATGCTTATGTAGTTACATTGTATATCTTGTGTTGCCCTATTATGTATTCTCATGTATTTTCTTGAATTGTTTAATTCCCTTTTCTTCCATGTACTGAATGATCTGTTGAGCTGCTTGCAGAAAAATACTTTTCACTGTACCTCGGTACACGTGACAATAAACAAATCCAAATCCAAATCCAAAGGCGATCTCGGAGCATCAGACAAGCTTCGTTATCGGTTGATAACTGTCGGCCAATATACACTGCCTGCTAAACATTTGATAGAGTGGAGTGGGAATATCTATTTGAGATTCTTGGGAGGTTCGGATATGGTCGCAAAGTTATTTCCTGGATTCGACTACTGTAGGGCCCTCGCTGCTCGTGTTTGTACGAATTTCCTGAACTCCAGTTACTTCCTGTTAAATAGGGCCATGAGACAGGGATGCCAATGGTCTCCGTTCCTGTTTGTTTATGCAATAGAACTGCTCACTATAGCACTGAGGTCCTCTATTGTAAGGAGTGGGATAAATCGGGAAAGGGTGAAGCATCGGGTGTCCCTTTATGCAGATGATCGACTTCTTTATATTACGGACCCAGTACTCTCTGTTGATGAGATAATGAGGCTGCTTCGGAGTTTTGGCTCCTTCTCTGGGTACAAGTTGAACTTGGACAAGAGTCAATATTTCCTGGTCAACCCCAATGAGGAGATCCCAACTGGGGACGCTACCTTTTCACCTTGTCAAGACTAGCTTTCATTATCTGGGAGTCCGGCTGGCCCATAATTGGACCTTGCTTCATAAATGAAATGACACTAATCTGGTCGAAAGTGTCAAGTCAGACTTAGAGGTGGGATAACATCCCCCCCCCCCCCCCCCCCCCCCGCGCATTGTTGTCTTTCTCTCCAATAAGATTTTCGTTGAATCCAGATTTTCCCTGGTGTCCACCCTGAGAACTTGGAAGCAGTACAGGCAGCATTTTAAGCTCTGTTCCCTGTCTTTGCTGGCCCCCATCTGCAACAACTACTTTTTTCCGCCAGCGGATTTGGACTTGACGCTTAAGTCATGGAGGGGCCGGGTTTGGAGCCCTATTTGTGCTGGGGACGTTTGCCAGTTTTCTTTTCTAAATTTAGAGTACCCAATTCATTTTTTCCAATTAAGGGGCAATTTAGCGTGGCCAATCCACCTACCCCGCACATCTTTGGGTTGTGGGGGCGAAACCCACGCAAACACGGGGAGAATGTGCAAACTCCACACGGACAGTGACCCAGAGCCGGGATTGAACCTGGGACCTCGCCGCAGTGAGGCAGCAGGGCTAACCCATTGCGCCATCTTGCTGCCCGACGTTTGCCAGTTGTAAGGAGTTGGTGGAAAAATTACAACTGCCCGGCTCCGATCTTTAGGTAGTTTCAGATTCACGATTTTCCATCCAAGGATTTTCCCTCCTTTCCCTTAGCACCTTCCTCTTCCCTGTTAAAGAGGATTTTGTCTTTGGCCAGGTCTGGTGGGGGAACTATTCCAGGCAAATATGGCTCCATCCTCTCAGTGGAATTAGCTCCGTTGAGGGAGGATAAATTGGGTCTCATTCTGGACGGTGAGGTGTGGAGTGCAGCCCTTCAAAGGGTCAATCACACCTCTTCATGTACTCGGCTAAGTTTGATTCAATTCAAGGTGGTGCATAGAGCGCATCTGACTTAGTGGTTTTTTCTCTGGGGTGGAGGACAACTGTGAGCGCTGCTCTCGGGGACCGGCTAACCACACTCATGTTCTGGTCTTGCACCAAGTGGGCTTCTTTCTTCAACACCATGTTGGAGATACTCAAAGTTGATTTGGATCCATGTATGCTTGTGACCATATTTGGGACACGCCGGTGCTTCAGTCAGGTTGAAGACGGATGTCCTCACCTTCGCCTCGTTGATGGCCCGGAGATACGTTCTGCTTGAGTGGAGGTTTCCTACTCCGCCTAGTGTCTCAGCTTGGTTTGGGTGACCGCATATCTTTTTTACATTTGGAGAAGGTTCCACCATAATAATAATATTCATTATTAGTGTCAGAAGTAGGCTTACATTAACACTGCAATGAGGTTACTGTGAAAATTCCCTAGTTGCCACAATCCAGCGCCTGTTCGGATACACTGAGAGGGAATTCAGATAGACCAATTCACCGAACAAGCACGTCTTTCGGGACTTGTGGGAGGAAACTGGAGCATCCGAAGGAAATCCACGGAGACATGGGGAGAATGTGCAGACTCGGCACAGACAGGAATGGAACCCGGGTCCCTGGAGCTGTGAAGCAACAATGCTAACCACTCTACTACCATGCCATCCTATCAGAGGGTTGGTATAAGGGTCTACCTAAGATGGTAGCCATTCATTTAATTTTTTAAGGAGATAGTCACCATCAGCTGTTGTGGGTTTAGTTTAGTTTTTGGGATTCAAATTAATATATCCGTTTGCTTGTGAGTCTCTTTCTTCCAATGTGTAACTTTGGTTAATTGAGTTTTATGGTTTTATTTATTATGGAAAAAATTTCAATAAACATATTTTTTAAAAAAATACATTTTTCATCAAAACTTAGGCTTGCACTCATCAAGACAATTCGCAAGAACCCCAAATATAGAGGGAACAACAATGTATACAACCAGCGAATGGTTGTCACTTATTTTGTTTAGCTGAAACAGGTGTTCTTTCTCAACAGATCTTACAGTATCTGTGGAGGACAGAACTAACATTTTGAGTCTGGATTACTTTTTGTCAGCTGTGACGAAGAGTAATCCAGACTCAAAATGTTAGCTCTGTCCTCTCTCTATAGATGCTGTCAGACCTACTGAGATTTTCCAGTATTTTCTGTTTTTATTTCAGATTCCAGCATCCACAGTAATTTGCTTTTAAACATTTTCTTTCTGTCTGCAAAGATTAGGGCCCTGTGTATTAATATACATAGCTTTCAAAACACACACTGTGAGCCTGAGTGACAATCCATAAATTGTATTGCTGAAAAAAAGTCAATTTTTTCCGAAGGTTTTGTCTTGCACTCATGAGGATAATCACAAGAATACATTGCAAGACAAATTGAGACTGTATGAGAAGAGAATACAGATTGGTTGGCAAGTGGACTCTGATTGATTGCGGTGTTCACCAATACTCAAATTCTATCAAAGTACTACCAAACAAATCTTAAACGGGTTGCCAGCGTTAATTCTTAGCTCACTGAGAATTATTTAGCAAATGTTGTCCAATCAGAATCAGATCTAATGTTGGGCACTGTTTGAGTTTTGCAAGCACAGGCTGGTTGGATACTGTCTGTACCTTGCCCATTGTAAACAACAGAAGGGACATGCTATCTGATATGATGCAGAGGCAGTGGTGTAGTGGTATTGTTGCTGGACTAGTAATCCAGAGATCCAGGGTGATGCTCTGGGGACCCGGGTTCCAATCCCACCACAGCAGATGGTGAAATTTGAACCCAATAAAATCTGGAATTAAAAGTCTAATGATGACCATGACTCTTAACTGTCCTTTGAAATGGCCTAGCAAACCACTCACTTCAAGGGCAATTAGGGATGGGCAATAAATACTGGCCTTGCCAGCAATGCCCACATCCCATGAATGATTCAAAAAAAAAATGCCAGCCTTTGGTTTTACAGCCTACATACCTAGCATCACACTGACATTGAAATTCATATATCACATTACTCATTTGTGCATTTTGGCTTGACAGGAGCATCCTGCTAGTGGCAAATATCACTCGTGTTGCTACTGTATAGTATCAGCGTTAAACGGCTAGCTTCAACCGTTGCTCAAATATTTGAGATACCTTGCTTTTCGGGGGTAATGTGACGTAGATTGGGCACATTTCAGGACCGAAAGTGATGGCCTTAGGCCCGTTCATGAGTTTGTGCAATATAGAGCAAAAAATGATCTGATCGGGTAGCTGCTATCCCACGGGATGCCTATGATGTATCCCATTTCAACATCAATGAAGAGCAAATGGCTCGGGCCCTATTTATATGATTGCTGATGAGGCCAATCCTATGTTGCGTGGAACTGTAAGAATCTCAATGTGCATATTGACCAGTGAAGGTAGGCTTGCGGTAGAATGTGGTAGAAAACGCCCAGCAGATTTCTCAACTAGTACCTCAAGGAAAGAACTCTGGTTAGAGAAGTCAAAAAGAATCTTGTTCAGTTCAGAGAGCCATTTAGTGTTTGTCATGATAAGTTAATTCATAGAATAAGTTTTACAATAGTAGAAACTTATAAAATAATTGATGGGGAAAGGTGGAAGAAATAGAAGATTGAAGAGGGAGGTTATGCTGGAACTGTATAAAACATTGGTTAGGCCACAGCTGGAGTATTGCGTTCAGTTCTGAAACCCATGTTATAGGAGGGATGTGATAGCACTGGAAAGGGTGCAAAGGGGATTTACCAGGATGTTGCCTGGGCTGGAGAATTTTAGTTATTAAGAGAGATTGGATAGACTTGGATTGTTTTCCTTGGAGCAGAGGTGACTGAGAGGGGACATGATTGAGATGTATAAAATTATGAGGTGCATCGATAGAGTAGACAGGAAGAAACTTTTCCCAAGGGGCACAGATTTAAGGTAAGGGGCAGGGGGTTTAGAGGGGATGTGAGGAGAAACATTTTTTATCCAGAGGGTGGTAGAAGTCATGAACTTACTGCCTGAAAGGGTGAAGGAGGCAGAGACCCTCAAAACATTTAGAACTATTTAAGTGTGCACTTGCGATCACAAGGCATACAAGGCTATGGGCCAAGTACTGGAAAATGGGATTAGAATAGTTAGGTGGTTGGTTTTTGCCGGCGCAGACTCGATGGGCCAAAGGGCCTTTTCTGTGCTGTATGACTTTTGACTCAGAATGAAAGACGACCACAGAGAAGGTGCAAAAGGGGCAGGAATTAGGTGCCATTCACATTGCAAAGAGAGACAGATAGGACCAGACCACTGCATAAGTAAATTTAAATTTACTTTCATAGTACAGGAGCCAAAATGGTTTGAAGCCATTTTATTAATAACAAACTTTTAAACAGAGAATGTGGATTTACTATTTCTATCCAACTAGGACCGAAAGATTTTATTATTTTTTTTTCCAATTAAGGGGCAATTTCATAGAATCACTACAGTGCAGAAGGAGGCCATTCAGCGTAACAAGTCTGCACCGACCCTTCCAAAGAGCACTCTACACATGTCCACCCCACTCTATCCCCATAGCCTAACCTGCACATCCCTGGACACGAAGGGGAAATTTAGCATGGCCAATCCACCTAACTCGCACATCTTTGGACTGTGGGAGGAAACCGGATCACACGGAGGAAACTCACGCAGACATGGGGAGAAAGTACAAACTCCACACAGACCCAAAGCTGGAATTGAACCTGGGTCCCTCGTGCTGAGGCAGCTAACCACTTTGCCACCCTATTTAGCGTGGCCAATCCGCCTACCCAGCACATCTTTGTGATGTGAGGGTGAGACCCGTGAAGACACTGGGAGAACTCCACAGTGACTGGACAGCGACCCAGTGCTGGGATCGAACCCTGGTCCTCAGCACCGTGAAACAGCAGTGCTAACCACTGCGCCACCCCAAGATTTTAATATTAAACTGAAATGTGTTGAAGTTTCCATGGCTATTGGACAGCTGGTTTGTGATGCAGAGCAAAACCAACAGCACGGGTTCAATTCCCGTACCGGCGGAGGTTATTCATGAAGGCCCCGCCTTCTCAACCTTGCCCCTCACCTGAGGTGTGGTGATCTTCAGGTTAAATCACCACCAGTCAGCTCTCTCCCTCAAAGGGGAAAGCGGCTTAAGGTCATGTGAGACTACGGTGATTTTACTTTTACGTGGCTAACTTTTTAATAGTTACTTAGGAAATTATGTTTTCATTATATAAACAGAATTAGCGAAAGGAAAGTAGCAGTGCACTTACAAATCACAAATCCTGATTATACAAGAGTTAAAGAGGTTACAACAATATCTTAATTTGTTCAGGCTGTTGACAGTTGGGGATTAAATCTAGGGCAACTAGAAACAGTTAAATATGCACCATACATTAATCCAAGACTGGTATATTAACCGGCAGCACAGTGGTAGCACTGCTGCCTCACAGCATCAGGGACCTGGGTTTGAATCCGACCTCGGGTGACTGTGTGGAATTTGTACGTTCTCCCTGTGTTTGTGTGAGTTTCTACCGGGTGCTCTGATTTGGCCATGATCAATACGTAGGATAACAGGGATAGGGGTGGTGGGCGGGCCCTGGTAGAGTGCTCTTTCGGAGGGTTGGTCCGCACTCGATGGGCCGAGTGGCCTTCTTCTGCACAGTAGGGATTCTATGGTAATTGCTACATATAACATATCTGTCCTGTAACCATCTCTTTTCTTGCCAGGAGGTTTCTGGTGTTCATTTAGGAGTTGCCAAGGTGAACCATAGTACAGAAGGAGACCATTTGGTCCATCCAGTCTGCACCAACCCCATGAAAGAGCACCCTATCTAGACCCACTCCCCCACCCTATCCTGTACATAACCTGCACACCTCTGGACACAAAGGGACATTTTTATCATCGCCAATCCACCTAACCTGCACATAGTTGGACTGTGGGGGAAACCAGAGCACCAGGTGGAAACCCACGCAGACACAGGGAGAAAGTGCAAACGCCACACAGTCACCCAAGGCCAGAATTGAACCCGGGTCCCTGACGCGGTGAGGCAGCAGTGCTAACCACTATGTTGCCCCAAATCAGGTGTGTGTCCTTAGAGGTGCCGTGTGGTGAAATGTGCCAGAGACTGAGTTTCAGGCAAAACATGTCCAGAGTTATGGTGCACAGGGAAAGATAATAAGTAACCCCATCTCACACTGCCCCTTTCTTTCTTTCTTTCATCATCCTAATTAGAAAATCTGCTTTAGATCTTTCCACGTAACGCTAGAATTCAAAAATAAAATTTGATACACCATACGTTTAGCAATACAAAAGAAAATAAATCCAATTATATTTAGATTTTAAACAAACTAATACCTCTGGCCATAAGTTACCGTTGCCACTAAAACAATGACAGATATGAAACAAGATTTCACTTACCCAGAAAGATCCAGGCACTGTCCTTGTACTCCGAATGCCAAGACACTTTATCTTGAACACCCAGCTCTGCCTCTCTTGCATTTAGCTCATTGATGAGTTTCACTTTTGTGAGTGGACTAAGTACAGGGATTAAAAAAACCAAAATGATTGATTATAAGATGTGTTGAGACTATGGTACTCAAACAAAACATTAATTTATCAGGTCCAAGTGCATATTCCACTGATGGGAACTTTTATCACGCTAATTGAATCAAGGTATATGATGGATCATTTTAGGACAGTCACACTTATATTCCAACACCCTCTAGACTTGGTCTCTCCAATGCCCTCTGTCTGCTCCTTGACTCTACTCCACATAAATGGCATCTCACACAGAACTCTCTTCACAACAATCTATTCTATCCTGCACACTCTCATGCTCACCAATTACTCTAATTCCCGTTCAACTCCACTAGCCATTTGGATCACATCACATAGCTTTCCAAATTCTGATTACTGTTTCATAATTTCCCCCTTGTCTCACACACTACTCCTGCAAATTCCTTCATTCCCAACTTCCGGAATCCAGACTACTGTGTAACCCTCCCCCTCTACTAGGAGATAGGGCCTTCAGCTATTTCAACACTCCATCTCAGAATTATCTTGTGGTGGAGGAGCACGGTGGCAGAGTGGTTAGCACTGCTACCTCTCGGCACTGAGGTCCCAGGTTTGATCCCAGCCCTGGGTCAGTGTCCATGTGGAGTTTGCACATTCTCCCCGTATTTGCGTGGGTTTCGCCCCCACAACCCAAAGATGTGCAGGGTAGGTGGGTTGGCCATGCTAAATTGCCTCTTAATTGGAAAAAATGAATTGGATTTCTAAATTTATATTAAAAAAAAGAATTATCGTGTGGAGCTGCATGGTGTTAGTGGTTAGCACTGTTGCCATACAGCTCCAGGGACCCGGGTTAAATTTCGACCTTGGGTGACTGTCTGTGTGGAGTTTGCACTTTCTCCCCGTGTCTCCATGGGTTTCCTCCGGGCTCTCCGGTTTCCTCCCACTGTCCAAAGATGTGCAGGTTAGGTGGATTGGCCGTGATAAATTGCCCCTAAAGTGTCCAAAAACGTTAGATGATGTTACTAGGTTACGGGGATAGGGTGGAGGTGTGGGCTAGGGTGGGGTGCTCTTTCTCAGGGCTGGTGCAGACTCGATGGGCCAAATGACCTTCTTCTGCACTGTAAATTTTAAGATTCTATGAACCACTCTGCCTCTTATCATCTTCACTTTCCTTCAAACAAAAACCTCACAGGGCAGCACGGTGGCGGATAGAACTGCTGCCTCACACCGCCGAGGTCCCATGTTCGATCCCGGCTCTGGGTCACTGTCCGCATGGAGTTTGCACATTCTCCCGTGTTTACGTGGGTTTTGCCCCACAATCCAAAGATGTGCAGGGTAGGTGGATTGGCCACGCTAAATTGTCCCTTAATTGGAAAAAACTAATTGGGTACTCTAAAATCATTTTAAAAAAGAAAAATAAAACTCTCAAATTCATGCTCAAAACTTGTTCTTGTTCCTACTCTATGCCTGTCTCTCTGTGAAGTGTTTCAGAATATTTTGCTGCATTGTTACATTAAGCAGTCTCATACCTGCAAACTCAGACATTCAGAAACGCCAACATATAATGAAAGTTGACAACTCAACAAAAATAAATGCAATGGAAAGCAGCCCAGAATCGAGTTAATTCATCAAAGCCATTGAATTAAAGGTGAGTGAATTTAAATTCCTTTTTATTACATTGGATTTCAAGACTTTTACAATACCTCCTCCACCTCCTTGAAAGATTCAACAGTCTTAGAAAGTTTTGAACGAATGCTTCTCTTTTGTCCAACTCAGTGGGACTGACCCTGCTTGATCTACTTTTACCAATCCATCTGTAGTCAGGGTATCTCCAACATTGGCATCATCTCCAAACTCCTCCAAGGATCGACCCATGGTCTCCTCCCTCTTCTTCAACTACGACACGGAACTTGGAGCCATCATCTACAGAGATGGGGTCAGCTTTGCCATGATACCCTCTCCGTTGTACAGTGGATGATGGAGCTCTCATTACCTTTTCACAGACTGGGAAGCCCCAAATGTCTCAGCCAAGGTGGGATGATGGAGCCATTTCCCCCTTGTTGCAGCCATCAATCTTTCATATGAATTTGCAACCATCATCAGCCAATCATGCCTCTTCCAGAGGTCCCCAGCATCACAGATACCAGTCTTCAGCCAATTTGATTCACTTCATTTGAAATGAAGGAATGGCTGACAACACTGGATACGGCAATGCCAACAACGCTGACAACATTTCAGCAGCAGTACTCAAGACTTGTGGTCCAGAACTAGCCATACTCTAGCAAAGCTGTTCCAGTACAGTCACAACACTGGTATCTACCCAACAATGTGGGAAATTGTCCAGGTGTGTCCTGTACATAAAAACAGGAAAATTGCAATCTGATTAAGCTCGGAATGTGTAGACAGTGCTATCAGGTAGCACTTACACAGAAATAACCTACTCATTGATGTTCACTTTAGGTTCTGCCAGGGCCACTCAGCTCCTGACTTCATTAAGTCTTGGTGCAAAGATGGACAGAAGAGCTGAACTCAAGAGGTGAGAAGAGAGTGACTGCACTTGACCGAGGGCGGCATCAAAGAGCTCAGTAAAATCAACGTAAATAGAAATCAGGGGGAAAACTCTCTGCTGGTTTGAGTCGTATCTATCAAAAAGAAAGATGGTTATGGTTAGCGAGGCCCTCAGTCCCACGCCATTGTTGCAGGAGTTCACCAAGGTAATTTCATGGGCCCAAACTGCTTAATCAATGACTTTCCTTCCATCGGAAGGTCAGAAGCGAGAACAGTTGCTGATGCCTGCACAATGTTTAGCACCATTCGTAGCCCCCCAGATACTGAAGCAGTCCATGCCAATATGCAGCAACATTGGACAACATTCAGGCTTGGGTTGATAAGAGGCAAGTAGCATTTGCACCACACAAGTGCCAGGCAATGAACATCTCCAACAAGAGAGAATCTAACCACCTCCCCATGACATTCAATGGCATTACCATCGCTGAATCCCTCACTATCAACATTCTGGGCATTACCATTGAACTGGAATAGTCATATAAATAATGTGACTACAAGAAATGGTCAGAGAATTGGAATTCTGCAGTAAATAACTCACTTCCTGACTCCCCAAAGCCTGTCCAGCATCTACAAGGCACAAGTCAGGAATATAATAGGATACTCTCCATTTGCCTGGATGAGTGCTGCTCCAACAAAACTCAAGAAGCTTGACACTATCCAGCAGAAAACTGCCCTCTTGATCACCCCCCTATTCACCACTTTCAATATCCAGTCTCTCCACTACCAACGTGCAGTGGTTGCAGTATGTACCATCTACAAGATGCACTGCAGCAACTCATCAAGGCTCTGTCGACAGCGGCTTCCAAATCTGTGAATTCTACCTCTAAAATGACAGGGACAGCGGATTATGTGAACACCACCAGTTGCAGGTTGCCCTCCAAAGTTCACACCATTCTGATTTGGAACTACATTGCCATTCATTCATTGTCCCTGGGTCAAAATTCTAGACTCCCCTCTTGAACAGCACTGTGGGTGTACCTACACCACATGGTCTGCGGCCGTTCAAGAAGACAGCTCGCCACCACCTTCTCAAGGTAATTAGGAATGGGCAACAAATGCTGGCCTAACCAGTGACACACACAGCCTGTGAAAGAAAATACATGCACCTCACTACCTCCTTGTCGTGATAGTGAGTGGATAATGCATCAGGATCACAAAATCAACTACTCTCCTGGTCAACACACAAGCAAAAAACATTCTCACTGACTGCTCTGAACACAAACTATGGGACCACAGCAACTTGCAGATACAAACAATAACATTTCGTTAATTGGGTCTGTAAACATAAAATTGAATCTTTGTATCCCTTTGAACCATTTGTAACCGTGCTAAAAGAACTGGGGAACTGACAGGGGAAACTTTCATAGATTGAACAAACTGTTAATCAAAAGAAACCCTTTTAAAATATATTAATTTCAAGCAGCAATTTGGCCATGACTGACATCTGTAAACATCACTGAATCCCCCACAGACTGACTGCACAGACTTCTACCCCTTGTTCCCAAACTACACACGCTTGTAGAACAGTGACACATACAACAGATTTAGTCCAGCTGATCTGATGGGAGGTGGGATTGTCTGATTCGAGTGCAAATCTTAATTTCAAAATGAAAGAAGGTCTGTACTAAGAGTTAAGGACATATTACACTCAAAGATTAAGTTAGAAAACAGTATGCTATGAGGTCGTTTCAGACTTCTACACAAGTTTCCTTTTTTTTTTAAAATTGGTTGTAATTCCTCTTCCATGAATTCCCAGAGTGAAGAAGTTCAGTTTTTTCTGATGAATTTACATTTGTCTCTTTTACACTGTTCACCTTAATTTCTTCCAGGCTCAGTACTTTCCTAAAAGCCGTCCATCTCGAACATCTTCCAATGCCCATCTAGATTTGTGTGCTGAGGTTTTTTTCCATTCGCCAGATCATGGTTCAACAACTCACATTTCCGCTGTACTCCTCACATACTGTGTAAAATCCCTAAAAGTGCATCACGGGCCAAAGGGGAGGATAACGGGGAAGGGGAATGGGGAATAAGGAAAGGGGAACAGAAACAGAGGGAAGGGCTTTAGGAGATTTTTGCAAGTAGGAAGATGTCATGGTCGAGGGAGGACATCACAAACGGTTAAAGCAGAGTGGCTGACAGATTTCACTCACTACCTGTGGTCACAAAAAGGGTTATCATTGTTTTAATGCTAATGACAGATTCATTCCATAGGCCAAACTACTGCTGACAACAAACACTTCAGCTCAGATACTCTTTGATCACAGTTTATTCTGCTCAGTGCACTGCCACCCATCACCTTGACCCTTCTATTCGAAATGAATGAAGAGTTAGTGCTGAAAACAAGCTCTGTGCAAGCAGCAGTTTTCAGAGGAAATGGCTGCAGACTGGCAAGAAAAGATGCTGAACATTGACCATCATACGGCAAATGACAGCCCCGAGGAATCTCTTGTGTTCATACCAAACATATCCGTCCCTCAGTGAACGTATTTCGAAAACCAGTAACGTAATCATTTCAATCTCCAACTCACTTCATTTTGCAGCAAAATCCGCGGCCCCTGAAGCAGGAGCTGCACTTCCCGGGAGTGAAGGAGGAGTCGAGCAAGAGGAGCCACAACAGAATCCCGGAGCGCTCCGGCCACACCACCACCTACTGGTGTACAACACGAATGACAAGCTGCTCATCTCGCAGTCACTTCACTTCTCACTTTAGAATTTTGAAAACAATACGCCATATGGGGATTTGTATAAATGAGGATTGAGTCAATGTAGAGGTAGAAGGAGATATGAGTATTGTTAATAATTATCAGTTCTGACAAAATGTCACCAAAAATGTTGAGATAGAGAGATGTTGACTTGCCGGGGAGGGGGGTATGACTGAAGGTGACCAGGGACGGGCTGTAGGGCGGCGATGTCCCCCCCATCTGAATGGAGTGGCCAGGCATGGACTTTCATTGCCATGCCCACCCCTGCACCCCCACCCTCTGCCATATCACCCCCCCAAACCAACCGCATCACACGGCCTACCCAAGGGCAATGCCCACAGTAGAGCCTATAGTGGAGAGCTGGACAGGGGCTGTGTGGTGAATGAGATTCACACGGTATTATAGTTACCAATGTCACTCTGTTCCATATGTATCAATATTGTAAGTGCAGTTGCACTACCTGACCACCAGGGGAGTAGCTCTGGGAGTACTCGCGAGTTTGTACTGGGCTCCCCCCTTGGCTCTGCCCAGAACTCCTCCCCCTGGAGCTGCTGTATAAAGATCCGTGCCACAGAGTCAGCCACCAGCCAGTTTACCGAAAGTTCGACGGCTAACAGGCTGGCTCTGTTGTAAGTATATTAAAACCGCTATTCTAATCCTACAAGCACGTGTCCGTAGAATTGATGGTTCCATCAATTTAATACTTAAAAAACAGTCGAAGTAAATCATGGAAGCAGCCCTCAAGCCCGGACGCCTAGAACTCGACCCGCAGGATGCAGAGGCTAAGGAAATTTTTTCCCACTGGCTGAGATGTTTTAAGGCCTACCTGGCAGAAGCCAGCACCGCTGGAACAACGGAGGAACAAAAACTCAGCCTACTGCATGCGAGGGTAAGCCACAGAATCTCCACACAGCTAAATCCGGATGGTTTTTACACCGCAGCGCTTGCGATATTGGACAAAATGTACATTAGGCCTAGTAACGAGGTTTATGCATGCCACGTGTTTACGACTCGCCGTCAGCGGCCTACAGAAATGCTAGCCGAATTAGTACGGGAACTGAACAATCTTTCTAATGACTGTAATTATCGAGCCGTTACCGCGGCTGAACATAGGGAGCTTGCTGTGCGGGACGTTTTCGTAGCGGGCCTTAGATCTAACTATGTGCGCCAAAGACTGCTAGAAAAGGGGGCCCAGGACTTAGGTACTACTGTGGAGGCTGCTACCACTATGGAAGTCTCCTTCCGCAGCCTCACCTCGTTTCCCGCGGACCCCGCGACCTCATCGTGGACCCCCGACCAACAATCCCCCCAGGCCTGTGCCGCACGGCCCCCCAGCTACCGCGCTGCCAAAGCCAGTTACTCTGCTGCCCCAGCCTGCCATTTCTGTGGCCAAAGCCAGCACCCGTGGCAGCACTGCCCAGCCGGATCCGCGACCTGCAGCAGCTGCGGGAAGAAAGGCCACTATGCCAGAGTGTGCCTCGCGAAAAGGGCCCCAGTTTCTAACTCCCCAGTAGAGAGAACAAATCGCTCCCAACACCAGCGGGCCCACGGGGCCCGAAACGCTGCGGCCTACGCCCCGACTCCGCCCCCTCCCGCCACGTGCGATCCATGGGGGCCGCCATATTGGCAAACCCCCACCATGCGGCCGGCCACATGCAACTCATGGGGGCCGCCATCTTGGACGCCACCTTCCTCGCCGCTCACCATGTGCGATCCACGGGCCCCATCTGCATCGCCATGCTCAGAAAGTTCATTTGAAGACTACGACTTCCCCGGGCACTCATCACGCGGCCCGAAACTCAGCGCAGCGATCCGGCATCAAGCTCGCCAGAACGTACTAGCATCTACTCGACCGGACGCCCACTCGGAAGACTACGACTTTCCCGGGCACTCATCACGCGGCCTGCTACTCAGCACCGTCACCCTAGATCAATCCCGCCCCAAGCACCTACGAAGTTTGATGGCGGAGGTCCAGATCAACGGGTACAGCACGCCATGCCTCTTTGACTCCGGGAGCACCGAGAGCTTTATCCACCCAGAGCTGGTAAGACGCTGTTCGCTTCCTATTTTTCCTGTGAGCCAAACTATCGCCCCCGCTTTGGGCTCCCACTCAGTTCAAATCCAAGGACGCTCACAATTCGAGGCGCTAATTATTCAAAATTTAAACTTTATGTCCTGCCTGACCTCTGCGCGCCACTCTTATTAGGCCTGGATTTCCAGTGCAACCTCAAGAGCCTCACCCTCAGCTTCGGCGGGCCCTTGCCCCCACTCACTACCTGTAGCTTAGCCACGCTGTGCATCTTCCCCCCTCCTCTCTTCGCCAATCTCACTCCAGATTGCAAACCAGTAGCTACTCGCAGCAGGCAATACAGCCTACAGGATAGGGTCTTTATCCGATCGGAGGTCCGACGGCTGCTCAGTGAGGGGATCATAGAGGCCAGTAATAGTCCCTGGAGAGCTCAGGTGGAGGTCGTCAAGACTGGGGAAAATTTTGCATGGTCGTCGACTATAGCCAGACCATAAATCGCTTTACGCTCCTAGACGCGTATCCCCTCCCCAGAATTGCAGACATGGTAAACCAGAGCGCCCAATATCGAGTATTTTCCACGGTGGATCTGAAGTCTGCATACCACCAGCTCCCAATCCGCCCGGAGGACCGCCACTACACGGCGTTCGAGGCCGATGGCCGCCTCTTCCATTTCCTCCGGGTTCCCTTCCGCGTCACCAACGGGGTTTCGGTGTTCCAACGAGCAATGGACCGAATGGTAGACCAGTATGGGCTGCGGGCCACGTTTCCGTATCTGGATAATGTTACCATCTGCGGCTATGACCAGCAGGACCACGACGCCAACCTCTACCGTTTTCTCCAGACGGCACAGAAATTAAACCTCACTTATAACAAGGAGAAATGCGTTTTCCGCACAGACTGGCCATCCTCGGCTACTTCGGAGTCCTGGGCCCAGACCCGGACCGCATGCGTCCCCTCTTAGAACTCCCCCTCCCCCATTGCCCCAAGGCCCTCAAACGGTGCTTGGGGTTCTTTTCATACTACACCCAGTGGGTCCCTCAATATGCGGACAAAGCCCGCGCACTCTTTAAGGCCACACGATTTCCCCTGTCTGCTGAGGCACGCCAGGCCTTCAGATGCATCAAGGAGGACATCGCCAAAGCAGCCATGCGGGCGGTGGATGAATCCACTCCCTTTCAGGTTGAGAGCGACGCCTCAGAGGTAGCTCTAGCAGCCACTTTAAATCAGGCAGGGAGGCCCGTTGCATTTTTCTCCCGTACCCTATCCGCTTCAGAACTCCGACACTCCTCTGTCGAGAAGGAAGCACAATCCATCGTGGAGGCTGTTCGTCACTGGAGGCACTACCTCGCAGGTAGGAGGTTCACCCACATCACCAACCAACGATCGGTTGCCTTTATGTTTGACAACTCGCAAAGGGGCAAAATAAAAAATGATAAAATCCTTCGGTGGAGGATCGAACTCTCCACCTATAGTTACGATATTAAATATCGACCCGGGAAGCTCAACGAGCCCTCGGATGCCCTATCCTGCGGGACATGCGCCAGCGCACAGATCAGCCGCCTGAAAGCCATCCACGTTGACCTCTGCCATCCAGGGGTCACACGACTCGCCCACTACATCAGAGCCTGAAACCTGCCTTTCTCCAACGAGGAGGTAAAAACGGTCACCAGGGACTGCCCGATCTGTGCAGAGTGCAAACCGCACTTCTATAGACCAGACAGGGCCCACCTGGTCAAGGGTTCTAGGCCCCTTGAACGCCTTGCGATCGATTTCAAAGGGCCACTCCCCTCCACTAACAAGAACATTTATTTCCTCAACATCATCGATGAGTTCTCCCGATTCCCTTTTGCCATTCCATGCCCCGACATGACCTCCCACACAGTCATTAGGGCCCTGCATAGTGTCTTCACCCTGTTCGGTTTCCCCAGCTATGTGCACAGCGACCAGGCTTCGTCCTTTATGAGCGACGAGCTGCGTCGGTACCTGCTCGACAAGGGCATCGCCTCGAGCAGGACTACCAGCTACAACCCCAGGGGGAACGGGCAGGTGGAGAGGGAACGCGACGGTCTGGAAGACCGTCCTACTGACCCTCCGGTCTAGAAAGCTCCAAGTCTCCCAATGGCAAGAAGTCCTCCCAGACGCGCTCCACGCAATTAGATCCCTCCTCTATACAGCGACAAATCAAACCCCTCATGAGCGACTCTTCATTTTTTCTAGGGGCACTATCACGGGAGTCTCACTTCCGGCGTGGCTGAGGACACCAGGCCCGGTCCTCCTGAGGAAGCACATCAGGGGGCACAAAACTGACCCACTTGTTGAAAAGGTGCGCCTCCTCCATTCCAACCCCCAGTATGCATTCGTGGAGTTCCCGGACGGTCGCCAGGACACAGTATCTCTTCGGGACGTGGCAGCCGCTGGATCCAGCCCCCCCCCCCCACCCCCACTGAGGAACCCCTTATCCCGTTCCCTATGCTGCCGCCCCCTCGCGCCCCCGATTCCGCAAGCTCGCCCCATCAGTTCCACGCGCCAGCACCAGCCCGCCCCCAGCGCCCCCAGTCTCTGGTCGAGCCAGAGGTGTATGAAGTTTGGACGAGACCCGCCCCGGGGTCTGCCATCATACCCCAGCTCTCAACACCCACCCAGCCACCGCAAGAGGCTGCAACCCCGGTGCTCCGCAGATCGAAATGAACAATTCATACACCGGACAGACTAACTCTGTGAGCCACCATCCCTGACGGACTCAATTTTTTTCACAGGGGGTGAATGTGGTGAATGAGATTCACACGGTATTATAGTTACCAATGTCACTCTGTTCCAAGTATATATATGTATCAATATTGTAAGTGCAGTTGCACTACCTGACCACCAGGGGGAGTAGCTCTGGGAGTACTCGAGAGTTTGTACTGGGCTCCTCCCTTGGCTCTGCCCTGGACTCCTCCACCGGAAGCTGCTGCATAAAGATCCGTGCCACAGAGTCAACCAGCCAGTTCACCGAAAGTTCAACGGCTAACAGGCTGGCTCTGTTGTAAGTATATTAAAACCGCTATTCTAATCTTACAAGCATGTGTCCGTAGAATTGATGGTTCCATCAGGCTGCGGAGTGTACCGCTGGCATGGGCATCGGCAGCCGACGGTACCCCTAGCAGCAAGGATGGGCCAGGGCCAGAGGCTCCTGAGTTGCCGGACACCGACAGGACCAGGGGTGCGGAGATGGGGACATTCAGGGGCACAGTCTGCAGTACCAACAGGGGCCACTGTGCAGCCCATTAGACCTTGTTGGGCACAGGAGTATGCACCATGGCCTTTCGCCCTCTGCAGACAATGGATATTGGAATTTTTACCAGCAATGGTGGCCTTCCTCCTAGTCGCTGCAGCCCTGGAGGACGTCCTGCGACTGTACGAGCTGGAATACACTGCAGAGGAACACAAAGCAGCTGTGAGGATGGACAGCTGGCCACCTGACAGGCCAAGGGGGAGATGCAAAGGAGGCGCTGCATGAGGCCTTGATTGCCAGAACCAGCCCTGATCATGTATTTTTGTTAAATTTAAATTGCATTGAACACAAATTGAATAAAAATAGAAGTAATTTATTGAGATAGATAAACAGGTTATTGTTCAACACACTCTGGACCACAGGCCATGGTTCAGATAACAAAACATGTAACCAAGCCTACTTTTACCCCATACAAACTGAAAAGAAGACAACAGTGGTGAACATGCTAAGAATAGGACACCTTATAGTTGTTGTGGGCCAACTCACTCACCACCAGGACTGACTCAGAATCAGGTTTGAAAGCTTTATTCCAACATATGAAGAGGGAGACCACCTTAGACAATCTAAGACAGACTGAAGATTTACATTTAAGTCTTTAGACACACTCTTTTATACGCAGTCACGTACACATACAATTAATCGTGTTCATTACAATAATGTGCGAATATATCTCAGTCTCCATTATTGTTTCCTGTGAGTACTTGCATTGGGCATTGTTCACACAGATAGTGGCCCCCTATCTTGCAAGCCCTGACTTTGTGCTGCAGTATTCTGTAACTCATTTGTCTCACGCCTTATCTTTACTACAGCACATCTGCAACTCTAAGGTTTTGCCTTTCACTACTTGGTGCTAAGAAACACTTTTCAACTAATTATTTTGTGTTTTATTTTATTTTGTTAAAAGAACATTCCTCTGTTTTCGTGGGTTTTGCTCCCACAACCCAAAGATGTGCAGGGTAGGTGGATTGGCCACGCTAAATTGCCCCTTAATTGGAAAAAAATGAATTGGGTACTCTAAATTTCTAAAAAAAAACATTCCTCAATTCATTTTTTAGCGCACTTATTCATTTAATCATTTGAATCATTAATCTTGCTTTTCTTGTTTGCTGTTTTATTTTGCTAAATGATACTTTTCAACTAATATAATTTAACCCTTTTGGTAAATCTTTCATAGTTTTCTCTGAATCATCAATGTCCGAACAATAAGTATTAGTTTATTTATGGGTGAAGGGAAAAGCGATGGGCAGAGATCTTTCATCAATTTCTAAGAAAAAAAGAACATCCATTGTCCTCCATTGTGCCATCCATCAAATTGACAGTAATAACACTACCGACAGAGGAATAAGTATTCGGATTGAAAGCGACAGGTGATCATTTTAAAATGACAGCCTGAACTCAAGGATGTTAACCAATTGACCTATACAAATGTTTCCAAAGGTACTGAGAAAAAAAAAACCCCTCATGGATCAGTCTCAGTAGCTGCATGACCATTTTAAAATACGTGTCCAGCAACTTTATTTCTGTCTTCTGCGGGTTGGTTTATGTAACAAAGAAATCATTCTGATGTGGTATATTGTGAATATACGCAGCCGTTTCAGAGTTTTTGACAACGGAGACCTGGAATTAGAGATGAATCCTTATGAACCATTACATGCTTTCCAACATTATCCCGAAGGAGATGCAGAATCCATGTGGCACATTACTCTCCTCACACTCCAGCAGTGTGCTGCTGAATGGTTGTCTTTCTCAAGGCTGCTGAACCAAGTCAAATCCCTTTTCATACATCTAAAGTCAAAGGATGATAATTTCAGATGCCAAGCAGAAAGCACATTTTTCTTAACAGTATTTGAGCAGTGTACAAATTTTAAATGTCAATTTCTACAAAGCGAGCTGAGCCAGGTGACTTGCCCACTCAAAATTAAAAATGTGTTAGTCATGACTAACGCCACGGGAGTTAGGCTACAACATGGCATCTTAGTACATATGAGATATCAGTTCTGAATTTAACTGTCTGGCACTGTTCGTATTGGGTTTCCAATGAATTTGGAGCTATAATAAGGACATGGGAAGTCCACAGTAAAAATAAGAAAAAAGTTTTATTTACAAACAATACATATACACTTCCCGGTAGACCCCTATCGGTACCTGCCTTACGGGCCGACCTTATATGCACCAGGTAATTGAGATACCCCTCCCCTAGCGGGGGAGCTCGCAGAGCATGGGGAAGACAAGTATTCCATAGGTCCCGTGTGGAATATTACAGGAGACAATATGATTAATAATCACAGCTATGGAAGATTAAACAGGAGACACCAAACGACAAAATCAATTCATTTTGTGAAGATTGTTAAGGATAGACTAAAATTAATGTTTATCTTCTTTGCAGTTAATCTTAAAACCAACTGCAAGACAAATGTCAAATCTGTTTGCTTTGTTATTACAAAACAAGCTGTATGACCAGACTTTGATGGACTTCCTGTTACAATTAAATCCCACCGAGTAACTCAGCCAGCTTCAGAAAAACAGTATCCCAGCTACTTTGCTCAACTAAATAACTTTATTACAATCGTGGGTATGGCCGTACTAATGTTAAATCTGTATTCAATTTAGAAATTGAATTTATCTGATGCCCAGCCATCTATCTTGCAGCTTTCCAAGCAGATTAATTTCTGCAGTCAGACAAGAAAGGATGACATTAGACCAATTTTAATTCACCTCTCATGCTTCAGGCCTCAGGAGGAGAAAGCTCCATCTGGAAAATAAGCACAGTGAGATCAGGATCAATCTCAGTTATGGTTGCAAATCAGAATCCAATAGCGCAGCACTTACTGTCCTCTGAGGACTCATGAATCCAACAGCAGCAATAGTAACCACTTGCATTTATGTAATGCCTTTAATGTAGAAAAGATTCCCAAGGTATTTCATGGAAATATGATCACAGCACCGAATCTCTTCTCTCTACATTTTGCTTTCTACATTCTGCAATGTGCAGCATTCTTTGACCGCGTTTGTACTGAAGCACCATTCAGAGATTTGAAGTAACAAAATCGTAAGTGGTTTTTATTGTAAAAATCTGTTTCTTTTCAAACACAATTTACAGTATGATTTATTGAAATTGCTCCATGTTTCCATGGCAGAGAAGGTCAGCAATGATGAGGCAATACTGAAATACTTTGAGATCCAGAGTAAGGCCAAACAGGGTTGTGTTCGGACATCAACACTCTTTTGGCCAAACCCTTTAGTTGCTACTGTCGTATGCCTTCAGGTCATCTATAGATGGTGTACATTTACATACCAGAACTGAGAGAAAGCTATTCACCCTTGCTCACCTAAGATCCAAGACAAAGGTACACCAAGTCGTCATCAGAGAGTTGCTTGATGATGTTGATGCTGCACTAACATTCCATCCTGAAGAATATCTGCAGGGTCTAGTGGACAGACTCTCTCAGGCCTATAAAGAGTTTGGTTTGACGGGGCTTCCGGTGGTGGCCATGGAGTGAGTGCTCGCACATTTGGCAGCTCCCGCTCGAGGCAGCTTTATCGGACATTTTCCCTGCTCGTGGGTGGCCGACATAGGAGTGATGCGGGAGACCCAGAAGCCCTTAAAGGAGAACAGGGTGAAAGTCCAACAGGTTTGGTTTGAATCACTAGCTTTTGGAGCACTGCTCTTTCCTCAGGTGAATGAAGAGGTGGGTTCCAGAAACATATATATATAGACAAAGTCAAAGATGCAAGACAATATTTTGAATGGGAGTTTTTGCAGGTAATTAGACCTACAGGTCCAGCCGGAGCCACTGGAGAGAGGGATAATCACAGGTTAAGGAGGTGTGAATTGTCTCAAGCCAGGACAGTTGATACGATTTCGCAAGCCCAGGCCAGATAGTGGGGGGTGAATGTAATGCAACATGAATCCAAGGTCCTGGTTGAGGCCGTATTCGTGTGTGCGGAACGTGGCTATAAGTTTCTACTTGGCGATTCTGCGTTGTCACGCGCCCTGAAGGCCGCCTTGGAAAACTCTTATGTGTCCGCTTCCGAAGGTGGATTTTGGCTGGATTTCCAGATTCAAGCTAAATATGGGGAAGAGTGAGGTGTCCCCAAACGAGGCAGGGGCAGGAGAGGAGGTTAGGAGAGCTGCAGTTCAAGGTGGTGAGGGAGAGCTTCAGGTACTTGGACATTCAGATGGCGCGGGGTGGGCGCAGCTGCATATATTGAATCTGGCTCGGTTGGTGGAGCAGCTTAAGGGAGATTTTAAGAGGTGGGATGTGTTGCCACTGTTGCTGGCGGGGCGGGTACAGGCAGTGAAAGTGACGGTGCTGCCAAGTTTCTTAGTTGTCCTTCAGAACCTCCCGATCTTTGACACAAAATCATTTTTTAAGAAAGTTAACTCTTTGATTTTGGAGTTTGTATGGGCTGGGAAAGCCCGTTGGTTAAGAAGATTGTTGTTGGAGCGGTGATGACGGGGTGGGGAGGGGGCTGCTGGCCGTGCCAAATGTAATGAATTATTACTGGGCAGCTAATATAGCTATGGTTAGGAAGTGGATAGTGGGGGAGGGTTTGGCGTGGGGGTGGAATGAGGTGGCCATGTGCAGGGGGACGTGTTTAGGGGTATTGTTAGAACATAGAAAAATACAGCACAGGACAGGCGCTTCGGCCCACGATATTGTGCCGAACTTTTGTCCTAGATTAATCATAGGTTATCATAGAATTTACAGTGCAGAAGGAGGCCACCCGGCCCATCAAGTCTGCACAGGCTCTTGGAAAGAGCACCCTAGCCAAGGTCAACACCTCCACCCTATCCCCATAACCCAGTAACCCCGCCCAACACTAAGGGCAATTTTGGATACTAAGGGCAATTTAGCATGGCCAATCCACATAACCTGCACATCTTTGGACTGTGGGAGGAAACCGGAGCACCCGGAGGAAACCCACGCACACACGGGGAGGATGTGCAGACTCCGTACAGACAGTGACCCAAGCCGGAATCGAACCTGGGACCCTGGAGCTGTGAAGCAATTGTGCTATCCACAATGCTACCGTGTTGCCTTAAGAACAAATTAATCTGCACTCCATTATTCTACTGTAATCCATGTACCTATCCAATAACCGCTTGAAGGTCCCTAATGTTTCCGACTCAACTACTTCCACAGGCAGTGCATTCCATGCCCTCACTACTCTCTGGGTAAAGAACCTACCTCTGACATCCACCCTATATCTTCCACCATTCACCTTAAATTTATGTCCCCTTGTAATGGTTTGTTCCACCTGGGGAAAAGACTGTCTACTCTATCTATTCCCCTGATCATCTTATAAACCTCTATCAAGTCGCCCCTCATCCTCCGTTCTAATGAGAAAAGGCCTAGCAGCTTCAACTTTTCCTCGTAAGACCTACTCTCAATTCCAGGCAACATCCTGGTAAATCTCCTTTGCACCTTTTCCAAAGCTTCCACATCTTTCCTAAAATGAGGCGACCAGAACTGCACACAGTACTCCAAATGTGGCCTTACCAAGGTTTTGGACAGCTACATCATCACCTCACGGCTCTTAAATTCAATCCCTCTGCTAATGAACGCTAGCACATCATAGGCCTTCTTCACAGCTCTATCCACTTGAGTGGCAACTTTCAAAGATCTATGAACATAGACCCCAAGATCTCTCTGCTCCTCCACATTGCCAAGAACCCTACCGTTAACCCTGTATTCCGCATTCATATTTGTCCTTCCAAAATGGACAACCTCACACTTTTCAAAGTTAAACTCCATCTGCCACTTCTCAGCCCAGCTCAGCATCCCATCTATGTCTCTTTGCGGCCAATAACAGCCCTCCTCATTATCCACAACTCCACCAATCTTCGTATCGTCTGCAAATTTACTGACCCACCCTTCAACTCCCTCATCCAAGTCATTAATGAAAATCACAAACAGCAGAGGACCCAGAACTGATCCCTGCGGTACGCCACTGGTAACTGGGCTCCAGGCTGAATATTTGCCATCCACCACCACTCTCTGACTTCTATCGGTTAGCCAGTTTGTTATCCAACTGGCCAAATTTCCCACTATCCCATGCCTCCTTACTTTCTGCATAAGCCAACCATGGGGAGCCTTATCAAATGCCTTACTAAAATCCATGTACACTACATCCACTGCTTTACCTTCATCCACATGCTTGGTCACCTCCTCAAAGAATTCAATAAGACTTGTAAGGCAAGACCAACCCCTCACAAATCCGTGCTGACTATCCCAAATCAAGCAGTGTCTTTCCAGATGCTCAGAAATCCTATCCCTCAATACCCTTTCCATTACTTTGCCTACCACCAAAATAAGACTATCTGGCCTGTAATCCCCAGGGTTATCCCTATTCCCTTTTTTGAACAGGGGCACGACATTCGCCACTCTCCAATCCCCTGGTGCCACCCCTGTTGACAGTGAGGACGAAAAGATCATTGCGAATTTCATCTCTTGCTTCCCATAGAATCCTTGGATATATTCAGTCAGGCCCGGGGGACTTGTCTATCCTCAAGTTTTTCAAAATGCCCAACACATCTTCCTTCCGAACAAGTTTCTCCTCGAGCTTACCAGTCTGTTTCACACTGTCCTTTCAAACAATATGGCCCCTCTAATTCGTAAATACTGAAGAAAAGTACTCGTTCAAGACCTCTCCTATCTCTTCAGACTCAATACACAATCTCCCGCTACTGTCCTCGATCGGACCTACCCTCGCTCTAGTCATTCTCATATTTCTCACATATGTGTAAAAGGCCTTGGGGTTTTCCTTGATCCTGCCAACCAAAGATTTTTCATGCCCTCTCTTAGCTCTCCTAATCCCTTTCTTCAGTTCCCTCCTGGCTATCTTGTATCCCTCCAGCGCCCTGTCTGAACCTTGTTTCCTCAGCCTTACATAAGTCTCCTTCTTCCTCTTAACAAGACATTCAACCTCTCTTGTCAACCATGGTTCCCTCACTCGACCATCTCTTCCCTGCCTGACAGGGACATACATATCAAGGACACGTAGTACCTGTTCCTTGAACAAGTTCCACATTTCACTTGTGTCCTTCCCTGACAGCCTATGTTCCCAACTTATGCACTTCAATTCTTGTCTGACAGCATCGTATTTACCCTTCCCTCAATTGTAAACCTTGCCCTGTTGCACGCACCTATCCCTCTCCATTACTAAAGTGAAAGTCACGGAATTGTGGTCACTATCTCCAAAATGCTCCCCCACTAACAAATCTATCACTTGCCCTGGTTCATTACCAAGTACCAAATCCAATATGGCCTCCTCTCTTGTCGGACAATCTACATACTGTGTTAGAAAAGCTTCCTGGACACACTGCACAAACACCACCCCATCCAAACTATTTGCTGTAAAGAGTTTCCACTCAATGTTTGGGAAGTTGAAGTCACCCATGACTACTACCCTGTGACTTCTGCACCTTTCCAAAATCTGTTTCCCAATGGGTTCCTCCACATCTCTGCTGGTATTTGGGGGCCTATAGAAAACTCCCAACAAGGTGACTGCTCCTTTCCTATTTCTGACTTCAATCCATACTACCTCAGTGGGCAGATCCTCCTCGAACTGCCTTTCTGCAGCTGTTATAATATCTCTAATTAACAATGCCACCCCCCACCCACCTCTTTTACCATCCTCCCTAATCTTATTGAAACATCTATAACCAGGGACATCCAACAACCATTTCTGGCCCTCTTCTATCCAAGTTTCCGTGATGACCACCACATCGTAGTCCCAAGTACCGATCCATGCCTTAAGTTCACCCACCTTATTCCAGATGCTTCTTGCGTTGAAGTATACACACTTCAACCCATCTCCGTGCCTGCAAGTACTCTCCTTTGTCATTGTTCCCTTCCCTACTGCCTCACTACATGCTTTGGTGTCCTGAATATCGGCTATCTTAGTTGCTGGACTACAAATCCGGTTCCCATTCCCCTGCCAAATTAGTTTAAACCCTACCGAAAAGTACTAGAAAACCTCCCTCCCAGGATATTGGTGCCCCACTGGTTCAGATGCAACGCGTCCTGCTTGTACAGGTCCCACCTTCCCCAGAATGCGCTCCAATTATCCAAATACCTGAAGCCCTCCCTCCTACATCACGTGTTCAACTGCACTCTCTCCCTATTCCTAGCCTCGCTATCACGTGGCACCGGCAACAAACCAGAGATGACAACTCTGTCTGTCCTGGCTTTTAACTTCCAGCCCAACTCCCTGAACTCGTTTATTACCTCCACACCCCTTTTCCTACCTACGTTGTTGGTACCAATGTGCACCACGACTTCTGGCTGCTCATCCCTCCCCCTTCAGGGTCCTGAAGACACGATCCGAGACATCCCTGGCCCTGGCACCCAGGAGGCAACATACCTTCTCACTCGCAACCACAGAATCTCCTATCTATTCCCCTAACCATTGAATCCCCTATTACTATTGCTTTTCTATGGTCCCCCCTTCCCTTCTGAGACCCAGAGCCAGACTCAGTGCCAGAGACCTGGCCGCTAGGGCCTTCCCCCGGTAGGTCATCCCCCCCAACAGCATCCAAAACGGTATACTTGTTTTGAAGGGGAACGGCCATGAGGGATCCCTGCACTGTCTGCCTGTTCGTTTTCTTTCCCCTGACTGTAACCCAGCTACTCTTGTCCTGTACCTTGGGTGTGGCTACCTCCCTGTAACTCTTCTCTATAACCCCCTCTGCCTCCCGGATGATCCGAAGTTCATCCAGCTCCAGCTCCCGAACATTATTGATGAGGCATCAGCCGTTCTTGCCAGTCAGGTACTCCACGAACCCAGTGGTGGTGGTGGCCGTGAAGGTAAGGTATGGGGCCTGTGGCGGGAGCATCTGAGGTTGGAAGGTGCCTTGGTGTGGGCACTGACTTGCGATAATCAGAGGTTTGCTCGGGGAGGGGGGGGGGGGGGCTGGTTTGGATGCAATAGGCAGGGATCGAGCGGTTTGGTGACATGCTTGCGGGGGGCAGCTTTGCAAGCTTAGAGGACCTGGTGTAGGAATATGAACTGCCCAGCAGGAACGGATTTAGATACTTACAGGTTTGAGACTTTGTCGTTTCCCGCCTTTGGGATTGCAGGATAAGGTGTTACCGAAGGAAGGAGTGGGTGAAGGTAAGGTGTCAGAGATTTATTAGGAGCTAATGGACTGGGAGGGAGCACCGATAGGAGAAGTCAAACGGAAATGGGAGGTGGAACTGGGTGGGAAATGGAGGCCGGGATGTGGAAGGTGGCTCTGAGGAGGGTGAATGCGTCCTCGTTGTGTGTGAGGCTCATCGTTATCCAGTTCAAGGTAGTTCATAGGGTGCACATGACGGTGGCTAGGATGAGTAGGTTTTTCGAGGGGTAGAGGATAGGAGTGGGGGGTGCGGGGGGCAGACTGCGACCCATGTTCACATGTTTTGGGTATGTCCCGGCGCCATCGAAACTGGGGGTGTGGGTGAGTGACCTGGCAGCGTTCCTAATGTTGGAGAAAATCAAGTTTATCTTGAAAGGGTCGGTCGATGGGTTTGCACTGACGTGGAAGCTTTTTGTCGACTTCTTCCACGAGGTTTGAGGTGTCAGCAGAGGGAGGGGGAGGAGATAAAGGGGTTAAAACGGGGAAGGCAGGACGGGAGGTGGGGAATAGCAGGGGGGTTGGGGTGTTGGTTGGCTAGTTAATGATTCTGATGTTCCTGTTTGTTCTTGCTCTTGTTTTTTGTTTGTATTTACTGTTTATACAAATGCCTTAATAAAATTATTTTTAAAAAGTGTTTGGTTTGACCATCAGCATCAGGAAGACAAATGTCATGGTCCAGAATGTTGCCATACTGCCATCTATGTGATTTGACAATATGATGCTGGAAGTTGTTGATTGCTTCACATATCTCAGCTCCACAATCACCAACAATCTGCCACCTGATGCTGAAATCAACATACATCGCAAAATTTATTGCCCATGCTGATTTTGAGCAACGTTTTTTACCCGTTTTTCCTGGCAACCCAATGATACCAATTGTCTGTCCCTCACGACCCACACCACGTTCATTTACTACTTAGATGAGCCTGTCCTCACTTTTACGCATTTAAAATTAATATAATTGATCTTCCTCAATTATGAAGATAAATTACATTCAGTTCTGCAGACTTAAAGCCAAGATGTTGCATGACAACAAAATAATTGCCCCTTCTGTTTTGCAAATTTAACTGACCAACAATTTTACATCTCTGAAATGAAAATCGCTGGTATTGCGGGGGGTGGGAGAATCCCGCCCCAGGTGTGAAGAATGGCTATTTGGTCAAATTTGTACACTGGCCCTATACTGCTCATGGAATTGTATCCTATCTAAGTCGAAACCTTCAGAGAGGCTCAGGAGAAAATTAGAGGGTAAAAATAAAATAGAAACTTTTAAAAATTTGTACTGGAATGAAGTGCCTCTTCTGGGTGCATATAAAAAACAGTGAGCAAAAATAAGGTAGCTAGGATGATGTATAATGGTAAAATAATAAAATAAATTGTGCCACATGTACTCCCATTTGTTCATCAACTTATAACTCACTAAATTGGTCAACCTGTTCCAACAGAGGACATAAAAAATTATCGTCTTCGTTTTCAAATCACTCTGCGGCCACACCCCATCCTGTCTCCTCCAACCATACAAAGTTCACAAATATTCCATTCCTTTGACTCTGGTCTTTTGCGTGTCCCCACTCAATCATGCCACCCTTGGTAACTGAGGCTATTTCCCCTTGAAAGCTCTCCACCTTTCCATGCATCTTTCTCCTTTCCTTTACAAAACCTTCTCAAAATCCATCTATTTGACCAAGCATTTTGTCATTCAGAGTCCATCATGCTCCTCATGCCGAGGTGAACAGCCAGCTTATTTAAATTTGTTACATAACTGCAAGTCTTTCATCTTGTTGCCTTGAAATCCATTTAATTTTCTCCCTGTGGGCATTTTGCTTGACCTTTACTTTCACTGCACAATGCTGGTCCTTTGAATGTAAAGAGTGCATGCACATACCTTTCGGTGTATTTGGCGTCATGTGAAAACTGACTGTACCAATTGCTGGACAGGATCCATGTATTTCATCTTCATCCCATCTCACAGTTCCAGGGCTCTGGATGTCACCCACTTTCCTCTGACAATGGATGCAGCTGAACATGGGGGAAATCCTGATTTTTGCACAATAGCACATCTGAAAAACCTGCATTCTCACATCCTTTTGCCAATAGGAATAAATTAGTGGATTCATCAAAGAGTTGCAAACACCAAGCAGCCAGAGGTAGTCTTCAATGATTTTATGCAATTTGCATTTGGTGCAACATGCTTGCACGGTGCTTGCAGTGAAGAACGGGGTCCACGCAATCATAAAACATCCAACGAGTATCGCTATAATCTTCACCGCTTTGACATCTCGGATGTGACACTGTGGTGGTGGAGCAGGGCTGGAGGCAGAGCCAATTCGCTCCCTTTCAAGGATCTGGCGTGTGTGTGAATATGCTATTTTTAAGATTACGCTATAGAAGTAGACGAAGATTAATGAGGCCGGAAAAAAACAAGCACAAAATACAATTATAAAATACTTAGGATTGACGACCGAGAACAGGGTACAGGTACCATTATATTCATTAGGCTGTAGCTGCTGAACGATCAATGGAAGGAACCCAATTAGAAGTGCTACAATCCAGAGGCCCACCATGATCAAAGCCACCATTTTATCTGTCATCAGTCGGCAGTACTGTAAAGGCAGTTTTATGGCTAGAAAACGATCGAAAGCGACGGAGACCATTGTTAGTATAGAGGCAGCAGAGGGTGAGATTGTAAGTGAAATCCGTAACAGGCACAGTTCCCTGCTGGTAGCGAAACTCTGTCTGCTTATCACTAATACAGCTGTTCCAAAGCAGGTAAATCCCAACAGCATGTCTGCAACTGCCAAGTTCAAGATGAAGCACAAGCTAGCAGATCTGTTCTTCAGAATCATCAGGGCCAGTGCCACTATCACTACAGCATTGGAAGCAATGATTAGCAGTGAAAGTACTGTCAAAATGCTGCCAAACTGATTAACATCCATGTTTAAAAGATCAGGAAGCAGAATCTGGAAAATAGGTTTGAGCGCCGTCTACCACATCTGCTCCTGTCGACGCAAATAGATCCAGGGAGGGTAGCAATGATTCAGGATTTATGAGAACCAATCTCTTGCATGTAAAGTTACAATCAAACTGAAATGCACTGTCAAAGGTAACTTGAAAAGTAATTGGTCAGCTTTTTGTTCCTGATTCATTTACAGCAACGTTAGCACCATAATGAAGAACAAAGTCTTGTTGATATGCAGCAACATGACTGTATCCATATGTTGCTAGCCAACAAAGCAGTGTTTGAGATAAGATGCGTCCCTTCATTTATCATGCCACACTCGCTGATGCATATGTAGAATAATAGCGAGGGATTTTCAATTTTACCTTTTCCAGTTTATTGCCCAGTTTACTAGACAGTGAACATAAATTGTCTCTGGTTATAACTCTTTCGCTGCCCACTTCTAGCAAGAAGCTTCTTGGAACTGGAACTCACTGGGCACTGTTGCATAACATGTGCATTCTGCTATCCTTCTAGGGCAGTAAAAATAACCTCATGTGCAGTGATTAGTAATGAGTGAGTTTATTTTAAGTTATCTTTATTGTTATAGATAATCACCACTAACAGAAAAGAAGGACTATGTTCCTGTATTGAGAAATCTGGGTGAAAGATCAAGGTCCATACAGAATCACACCAGAGTTGAAAAGAATAGGAGAAAAGATTAGATAAGTCAGGAAGTAACAATTAAGTGACACCAGGCATGGGTTTTAAGGCCCCGTATGTTCTTGAAGGAAGGTTTGTAGCTTTGTGAGAGACTATAAGAGTAGTACCATAAAAGCAGTGATAGCCCATTTACCTTTCGCAACATTAACTGCGGTTTTCTTGTAACTCATACTTCTCACACCCACAGTAACACACTTGGCTTAACCAGTCTGTGCCTCATGAGCCACCTGGTCTATTCCTCTTCCTTACATGTCATTTGCTTTATGTACATACCAAACTAAAACCAAGAAAAAAATAACCACAAGCTTTACGGCAACAGGAATAGGGGAAATAATTGGTAAATGAAGTTCAACACAGATAAACGTGAGGTAATACATTTTGGTCAAAAGAATAGAACAAGGACCAAGGAAGCAAATATATATATTGCTTGGTGAGGTGTATGTCTAGGTTGAGTTTAGGAACAAAGGGATCTCAGGCTTTTTTTCTAGAGGGATAGAATTAAAAAGTGGGGAAATTCTGTTAAATCTCTATCGAACCTTGGTTAGACCAAATACTTGGGGGGATTTTCCAGCCCTTCCCGCCAAGGAGGTCACCCAGTCCTGCCAAAGACAGGCCCTGCCATGGGTTCCCTGGTGGTGGGAGTGGTAAATCCTGAAAAATACTTTAGAAGGGTCAATGGACTTGAAATATTAACTGTATTTCTCTCCCCACAGTTGCTGCCAGACCTACTGAGTTAATGCAACATTCTCTATTTTTATTTCAGATTTTCAGCATCCGCAGTATTTAGCTTTCAATTAAAGTTGGGGAATGCCCAAGAGTCCAGAAAGAGAGGCGCACAGTTATCTCACAGGATGGTGAGGCGGGAGGAGATTACAGGGAGAGGGAGGATCATGGAGGGATTTGAAAATATAGAACAGACTTTTAAAATCCAGACATTTCTTGACTGGAAGACAATGCAGGCTAGTGAGGGGTGATAGGACTTATTGTGCGTCAAGAAATTGGCAGCAGAGTTTTGAAGTCCTCAAGTTTACAAAAGATAGAATGTGGAACATCAAGCAGCTCAGTCTCGACGTAACAAAGGCAGGATCGATGGGCGCAATCAAACGGCCTCTTCGTCCCTGATTCGGTGACACGGCGAGGCCATTAAATACCGTGAGAGGCCTTTCGAATGATTTGCCATGCTCGGATCGCCTCATAAGTTCCAATGAGACTTTGCGAGATGTGAAGATCCAGATTTACATATTTAAGCCCACGGTTAGGATACCTCGCCATTTAGCACCAGTCCACACAAACGTGAACTAGGCGTAACGGCACCTGGGGGGGATGGGGGAGTGGGTCTCCCAGGCCATTGGAGGTGTCCAGGTGGTTGGGCTCTGGGTAGTGCGGTACCCTGGTACTCCCACTGCCACCCAGGCACATTGGCACTGCCAGCCTGGCATCGTAGCAGTGCCACCTGGGCACCATGACAGCACTGTCAGGTTGGCAAGGGCACTGCCAGACTGGCAGTGCCAAGGTGCCTGGGTGCCAGGCTGCCCATGACAGAGATTGGGGCCTGGGGGTGCCCTGACCTTAAGAGATGGGTGACAGGGCATTCATAAACCCCCTAATTGGGGCATGGGGGCGGGTGTCCGGAGGCTGCGGTGGGGAGTGCGGAGGAGGGGTGGTGAGAGATTTGGGTGGCATTTAAAAACGGCGCCTTGATCTCTTCCGGCACTCTTCAGTGCCGTTCCCGGTGCCTGCAGGCACTGAGAAACACCCTGCTATACCCACCTAAAACGGGACTTTGTGTTTTGGGAGTTAAGTCGTGCTGATAATTTCAGCAGCAGATGAGTTAATACAGGGGTAAAGTCAAGCACTGTTGTGGAAGTGGAAATAACAATGGAAAATCATATGCCAATGACTACCTTCGAAACAGCACTCATGATTGAGCTGCAACTGATAAACTGAGACTATGATAGACTAGAAATGTGTGGTGTGGACAATAAGGAATGAACAGAGCTAGGGCAGCACAGTGGCGCAGTGGGTTAGCCCTGCAGCCTCACGGTGCCGAGGTCCCAGGTTCGATCCTGGCTGTGGGTCACTGTCCGTGTGGAGTTTGCACATTCTCCCCGTGTTTGCGTGGGTTTCACCCCCACAACCCAAAGATGTGCAGCTAGGTGGATTGGCCATACTAAATAGCCCCTTAATTGGAAAAATGAATTGGGTACTCTAAATTTTTTTTTAAAGGAATAAACAGAGCTTCCTTTCTTCTGCTATTTTAATGATGGCATAAAAAGTAGAAGATTCACACTCATTTCATCCCACAGGCTCATTGGTGATAAAACTCCAAAGACTATGGTTATCAAATTATTCAATAATATGATCAATGTAAATTCTCTCCTAACTAAAGCATCCCTGCGCCAGAAACAGCTTGAAACTGTTAAAAAAATCCTATTCTGCCTTGTCATTATAATGTTCTTTGATTGGGCTGAATCTTGATATAGTCGTGTGAACAAAGAACATTAGACTTTGTTTCATAAACAAAGTTATTTATTACTAACACTACACTAACGTGATGTGGAGATGCCGGCGTTGGACTGGGGTGAGCACAGTAAGAAGTCTTACAACACCAGGTTAAAGTCCAACAGGTTTATTTCGAATCACTAGCTTTCGGAGCACTGCTCCTTCCTCAGGTGAATGAGGAAGGAGCAGTGCTCTGAAAGCTCGTGTTTGAAACAAACCTGTTGGACTTTAACCTGGTGTTGTAAGACTTCTTACTGTACTACACTAACAAATTACTAAAATGTCTCAGATTAATACAGTTGGAAATAATGGTCTAACTCTAACTTACACTAGGATACTACAGAGCTACTTTAATTTGCGACTGCTCCAAAATCCTTACTTTCCCCCGGAACACATAGTGTATCCAGGTCACGTGTCTGCATACTCACACCACCTGGTGGTCGGATGCTGGAACAACAACAGTTATACATATATTATGTACGGTAGGCCTAACATACGATGAACGTCTGAGGATCGTGGGATTATATTAATTGAAGTTTAGGAGGTTGAGGGGAGATCTAATAGAAACTTACAAGATAATGAATGGCTTGGATAGGATGGACGTAGGGAAGTTGTTTCCATTAGCAGGGGAGACTAGGACGCGGGGGCACAGCCTTAGAATAAAAGGGAGTCACTTTAGAACAGAGATGAGGAGAAATTTCTTCAACCAGAGAGTGGTAGGTCTGTGGAATTCATTGCCACAGAGGGCGGTGGAGGCCGGGACATTGAGTGTCTTTAAGACAGAAATTGATAAATTCTTGATTTCTCGAGGAATTAAGGGCTATGGGGAGAGAGCGGGTAAATGGAGTTGAAATCAACCATGATTGAATGGTGGAGTGGACTCGATGGGCTGAATGGCCTTACTTCCGCTCCTATGTCTTATGGTCTTATGGTCTTATTATTATTTACATACATGTGATAATACAGATGACAATCTACTTATCATCACAGCCATTTCAACCACGACAGATTCACACACTATTGCAACGTGACAGAGAAATGTTCTTTGTCCAGAGCCTCTCCACTAATATAGCCAAAAGTAACCTGTCGCTTTAAGGAACTGTAATGTAACTGTTGGAATTTGGTAAAATGTTGTTGCAGTCCTGAGGAAGGGTACTGGGTTTCAATTGATGTTTTTATCGAAGTATTTTGATGAAAATTAGATCAATCTAGTTACTGTAAGCGCCCAAGCCAAATCTTTATGAAATAGTTATCAATTCCATTCTTACGCAAAATATACTGCTGCTGGTTGCACATTAAGAGCATTTTTCTTCACAACAGCTTGACTGTGGCTCTGATTAGTCCTTTTCAGAAGTAAGCATTTGCAAGGCAAAAATTGAACTCAGTCTGAGATTTTTTTAATAAATGTTTTTTATTGGGTTTTTGAATAAAGTATATTTACAATTATGTACACAGATTAATATATATATATAGAACAGGAAAAAATCCAAAAAAAAAGATTTGGTAGGATATTGTGCACTAGCTCAATAACAGCAACTCTGTACAATTAGCAATATTATTTTTAACACATAAGTCGGCATCTGTTTGTTGGGGGGGGGAACTGGGGAGGTACATATACATTTAGTTGCTGGAGATACACTTACATTAGTTATAGAACATAGAACAGTACAGCAACGAACAGGCCCTTCGGCCCTCGATGTTGTGCCGAGCAATGATCACCCTACCCAAACCCACGTATCCACCCTACACCCGTAACCCAACAACCCCCCCCCCCCAACCTTACTTTTTAGGACACTACAGGCAATTTAGCATGGCCAATCCACCTAACCCACACATCTTTGGACTGTGGGAGGAAACCGGAGTACCCGGAGGAAACCCACGCACACACGGGGAGGACGTGCAGATTCCGCACAGACAGTGACCCAGCCGGGAATCGAACCTGGGACCCTGGAGCTGTAAAGCATTTATGCTAACCACCATGCTACCGTGCTGCTCCAATACGGAGTGGGCAATACGAGAATGGATCTGATATTGGTGTTGCTACTCGCTTCTCCCGGACAGTTTTCACTGCCGTGAACTCAGTCTGAGATGATACATGTGTATGTTTCCCAGTTTCCTAAAGCAATAAAATGTTATCTGCCACAAAATATCACAGTAATAAAATGATCTGATGTGTAAAGTATTGCTTTGGTTCCACTTATATGAATAACCAGCAGAACAATTACTCTCCCAGGTACAGACAGTCTGTCACTTGAATTTACTAAGTTGTGAACTGCTTATTTAATTTTACAATGCAATAACATAAGCAAGAAAACTATTTGGCCAAATATGACACCATGTTAAGCCAGGCGTTTGTTTTGTTATGCTCTTGACGTAGCATAAGCTGCTTCCTTGATGTGCACTCTGACAAAGGAAGGTTCAGACTTGGAGATAGCTTTAACACATTTATTAAACTGTTAACAATTCTCCTACTTGGATTCGACTCTCCTGTTAATCCTGCTATAGCCACTCAGACTGATGAACCAGTCTACTACAATCCACATGGTGAATGTGATGTGTTTCAAATCAACCCTGTGTACTCACTGAGTGTCTCCACTGGAAAGAGGAAGATCATGTGTGCTGTGTCCTTTTATATGGGTTGGTGTAATGCCCTCCTGTGGTAGTGTCACCTCTGTGTGTGTCGTGACTGCCCATTGGTCGTGTCCTATCTTACTGGCCTATTGGTTGAATGTCTGTGTGTCATGTCTCTGGTGCTCCCTCTAGTGTCTAGCTAGTCTACGTGTATTTACATTAACCCCTTGTGTATTTACAGTGATACATATCACTACAGCGTTAAACTGCATAACAGGACTAGTCATCAAGATATGGTCCTATGTATAAAGCATTGTCCAACAAAGAAAGGCACTTATTAAAGTTGTGTAGAACATATGTGCTTTAGGAAGGTAGGGAAGGAAAGGTGGTGGTGAAGTGTCATTATTGAAAGAATTTGAAAGAAAGCTTTCATCAAGTTGGTTTCTATGGCTAATGGTTTCTGAGGTACATGCTTTTGGGTGGCACGGTGGCGCAGTGGTTAGCACTGTTGCTTCACAGCACTAGGGACCCGCGTTTGTTTCCCAGCTTGGGTCAATGTCTGTGAGGAGTCTGCACAATCTCCCCATGTCTGCGTGGGTTTCCTCCAGGTGCTCCGGTTTCCTCCCACAAGTCCCGAAAGATGGGCACGATTCCCCGACCCCCACGCCGGGCGGGAGAATCGCGGGAGTGCCAGGCAAATCACGCCATGCCGCCCTGGCGCCCCTACTCAATTCTCCCACCCCCCCCAAAATGGCGTGTCGCATTTTGCAACAGGCCGCTCGGAGAATCACCGCTCGCCGTTTCTAACGGCGACCGGTGATTCTCTGGCCCGGGTGGGCCAAGAGACCTGCCGAACCCGACCGGTTCACGCCGGCGCCAACCACACCTGGTCTCGTGAACATCGCGCGACCGCTGCATGTGGGGCCTGTGGGGGGCGGAGGGAGGATCGAGCACCAGGGGCATGCTCAGGAGGTGTCTGGCCCGCGATCGGTGCCAAGCGATCGTCCGGCCGGCGTCTCTCAAAGACACACTCTTTTCCCACCGCTGCCCCGCAAGATCAAGCCGCCATGTCCTGTGGGGCAGCGGAGGGGAAGACGGCAACCGCGCATGTGTGGGTTGGCACTGGCCAACTTGCGCATGCGCAGGTGACATCACTTAGGCGCCGCCGGCCGCGTCATTCCGGCCGCGCCGCTTTGACGCAAGCAAAATTCACGCGCCGCCGCTCCTAGTCCTAGGGTGCGAGGAGCGGCCTCCGATGCCGGAGTGAAACACTCCGGGTTTCACTCCGGCGTCGGCTGTTTCTCTCCCTTTGGGATAATTTCGCCCCATGTGCTTGTTAGGTGGATTGGACATTCTGAATACTCCCTCGGTGTATCCGAACAGCTGCAGGAGTGTGGCGATGAGGGGATTTTCACAGTAACTTCATTGCAGTGTTAATGTAAGCTTACTTGTGACACTATTAAAGATTTTTTTATATAAATACAAGCAATGCCACATTGGTAGAATTAGTCCAATGACTGTCCTGATGGTCTATAGAAATCTCAGCAGGGAATGTACTATATTCTAATGACACTGGATTGTTCCCCATTGTGATGTAAAGTCTTATTTGGAACGGCTGAGGAAACTGTTGCAACATACTGTTTTACAGAGATCATATCATGTGAAACTTAACAGAAAAGAAGAGGCTAATTACTTCCCCAACTTTCTCTCTGGATGGCTTTTTGCTACCTCATAACCTCCCTCGCACTTGATAGTTTGGATGGCTCTGTTGCAGTTAGAAGAGAAATTAGTATTGAGCCAGAAGATCACGGGCGGGTTTCTCTGATCCTAAGGCTAAGTGTTGATGCCATCGCGTTTTACGACGGCGACAAAAGGCCCCCAGGAGCAGCGATCCTAAGCCCTACAGGGGGCCAGCACAGCACTGGACCAACTCACGCAGCTCCAGCTGCCGAGACTGGCGTCAAACGGGTGGCGCGGGTCTGCGCATGTGCGCTGCAGCCGGCACAAACTCGCGCATGCGTGCTGCGGCTGGCACGAACTCGCGCATGCGTGCTGCGGCTGGCACGAACTTGCGCATGCGTGCTGCGGCTGGCACGAACTCGCGCATGCGTGCTGCGGCTGGCACGAACTCGCGCATGCGTGCTGCGGCTGGCACGAACTCGCGCATGCGTGCTGCGGCTGGCACGAACTTGCGCATGTGCACTTGCTTCCTTCTCTGTGCCTGCCCTGACGCAACATGGCGTAGGGCTACAGGGGCGGCATGCCGATCGGTAGTCCCTGATCGTGGGCCAGGCCACAGTGTAGCCCCCCCCCCCCCCCCAGAGGTCAGATCCTCCCTCCCCCCACCAGGTCGCCCCCCCGCAGGATGGACGCCGAGGTTCCGCCAGGTAATACCACATGTGAACGGCGCCGGCGAGACTCAGGTTTTCTTGGCGGCCACTCGGCCCAACCCGGGTGGAGAATCGCCGGGGGTGGGACGCATAGAGCGGCCCCGACCAGCGCCGTGCTGACCATGCCCGCGCCAATGGCGCCGATTCTCCGGTCACCGGAGATTTGGCGGACCGGCGCCAGGGCGGCGTCGCGTGAATCGCGCCTGGTCTGGCAATTCTCCGACCTGGCCCCAGGGTGAGAGAATCCCATCCCACTTTCTTTCATCAATGATCTGCATTCAACAACTGAAACATATGAAAGAACAAGAATATTTGAGTGACAGACAACCTAAAAATGCTAATTCATTATCTGGAGATCAAGATACAATATTCATAACTGTACACCATTTTAGTCTTCTTACCCGATGAAGATATATACTTACCATAAAGAGTGTACTGCAAAGTGTCACCAGATTGAAATTGGGATGAGAGAACTAACCTATGAAGAAAGATTGAAAGAATGACTTATATTCTCTGGAGTTTAGAAGAATGAGAATGATTTCATTGAAATAGATAAAATTATTTGAGGGTTTGATGTTGAGAGGCCCTTTCTTCTGGCCACAGGGTCTAGAACTAAGAGTCACTGACTCAGGACACAAGGTCAACCGTTTAGGACTGAGATGAGAAGGAATTAGGGCAGTATGGTGACACAGTGGCCAGCACAGCTGCCTCATGGTGCTGAGGACCCGGGTTCGATCCCGGCTCTGGGTCACTGTCCATGTGGAGTTTGCACATTCTCCCCATGTCTGTGTGGGTCTTACTCCCACAAGCCAAAGATGTGCACGGTAGGTGGATTGGCCAAGCTAAATTGCCCCTTAATTGGAAAAAAGTAATTGGGCACTCTAAATTTTAAAAAAAGAGATGCAAAGATATTTATTTGCTCAGAGATTTGAAAATCTTGGCAATTCTCTGTCCCAACCTGAGAGCTTTTGCTCCTCAATTGTTATTTTTTTTTAATGTATTTTATTCCAAACGTATATGAAAAGTTACAAAATATGAACAATTCGAGAAACAAATTTTCCAACACACAACCATACAGTTTGTACAAACTTTTCCCCTTTTTCGCCCTCCCCCTCCTCACCACGTTGCCTTGAAACCTTCCGCTGAGCTCCATAACTCGTATTTGATCTTTTCCAGCCAAAGAAAGTCATATAAGACACCCAGCCAGGCCGCTACCCCCAGTGGCATTGCTGACCGCCACTCCAATAAAGTTGAGCATATCCAAGAGTGAGTTTGATAGGCCCTCGGGTACTAAGCGATTTAAGGGTTGTGAGGATAGGGTGGGCAAATGGAGTTGATGAAGTTCAACCACACATTTCTTTACAGTACAACATACTTCTGCTCAATGTCTTATCTCATAATGCAGTTGTGTCACTGATAAACAGCTTTTTTTTTAAGCATGGAAATTTCTAGGCTTTTATTGGCACATGAATAAATGTGTTTCTCTGAATGGTGAATGAGTGTCAGTGACTCTGATTCCAGTGCTATGACACACAATAGGAGTAAAAACATTCACTAAGCATCGAGAATTTTCTGCTGCTTTGACATTGTTCTGGATAATCTCTTTCATGACAATTGTCAAAACACAATTGTAACAACCGAGAGGTTAGACACAATTGCTTCCAACACATGGTTGCTGCTGACTACTGTCTAAGCATAGCTAAGAGACTGTTGTGGGCAGCATCCTTTAGCGATAAACCAATGAAAGATTAGCCATTTGTTGCTGCTGTTGTCGTACAGAAGGATGTCCCTGAAAGAATGGCTGTTGTCTGCTTTCCTCAGCGGCATCTGTTCCATTGCTTCCCTTTTCTGCTTCCAGCCTAACCGTTTCAGCCCCGGTCTAGGCGGTCCACGGTGAGTAAACAGGAGTCAAATATTTTACAGCCTAATACTGACAAAGGCCACTCTTTGCATAAAGTAAAAGATGGATCTTGAAGGCCACATTTTTTGGTCAGCAAGAAATTTGATTTCTAAATAACTTATTTTGACATTAGGGAAACTGAAGCTCCTCTGTAAGAAGCATGGTTTGGGAATGATTTATATGTACTACTTGCATGCCAACAGACCTGTTTAAAGGCTACGCTTAAACTTTCAACAAGCATTGGATTTGAATCAAACGTCCATCATAATTTTGTATTGTACTTATCCTTCTTGGCACAGATCAAGCAATCATTCTGGGATGCTGTAACCAAAATGCCTCCTACCATTCCTGAATACTGAACAATACAGTCAATGATTGTTCAACAAAATTCATGTGAGCAAATGTTGCTGATACATTTGTGCACTGCAGTATTTCCTCATAGTTTGATTTAAGCTCTGACTTACCTCTGTTGCTGTAGGTAAAGCTGCTAGCTGCTGGTAAGTGAGCTTGCTTGTGCAAACTGAGTCTGATGATACAGAATGAGCATGTTGGTGCCTTGGTTTTCACGACTCGCTTTATCCATTGTATATTCTATAATTACTGGGGGAGATTCCTTGCAAAGTTTTCCCGTACACCTTTGGCAGAAGATTGGCAGAACCATTGGAGAAATTATGGAAATGACTAATCACAGTTGATCCTCAGCAATAGAGTTATCTTGTGACAACAAACTGATCTGTTCAGAAATACTGTAGTGGCACGCGGTTCCATCTTAAAATCCCAGGGAAGCCTTGTGTGAATGGATTTGTGTTAGAGTGGAATATTGACCCACATCATGAATGCAATGCAGGCAAGAGCCATACCAGAAATTGTACTTACAGCATCTGCATAACACACTCCTGGATCACTTCATCTGTTACCAAAATCGTCATCTGTGTTTTTGTTACCTTCAGACTCAAATTCCAATGCTCTCCGACAGGAATCCCGTTTTCCACACTCCATACATTTTTAGTCATTGAAAGCTCTGCTGCCTGTACTCTAACTTGCAGCAAGTTTTGTTCACCCATCACTCCTGTTTTCACGGAGCTATACTTGTTTCCTTTCTGGCAGTGCCTCAATTTTAAAATTCTCATCCTTTCTTCAAAATCCCTTTGCCTTCCCAATTTCTGTAACGTCAGCCAGCCCTTCAACCCTGCAGGATATCTGCACCCCCCCAAATCTGGCCTCTTGCATATCTCTGACCTTACTTGCTCCACCATTAATGGCCATGCATTCAACTGCCTGGTCCCGGTGCGCTGGAACTCCCCCCCCCCCCCCCCCCCCCCCCCCCCCGAACCTCCCTGCCTCTTTACCTCACTTTCCTTTCAAATGTTCATGAAAAATGTATTTTTGTCCAGGGTTTTGTTCAGCTGTTCTAATGTCTCCTTATGCAGCTTGGTGTTACATTCTTCTCCTGTGAAGGACCTTGGGACATTCTCTATGTTAAAGGTGCTATATAAATGCAAGTTGTCGCTGTTTGTTGTGCCTGTGGCACTTATGATGCTGATGGAGCATCTGCCTCAGGCGAGTAGATGGGTCCCTACTGCAGCATATATGGGTCAGGAAGTAGCGACAGTAAATAAACTGAGCACGCCTTAGTTTGCCAAAAGGCCATTTCGATATATAATCAGTCTCTAGGCCATTAAGAATTCTTTTTTTAAAAATAAATTTAGAGTACCCAATTCATTTTTTCCAATTAAGGGGCAATTTAGAGTGGCCAATCCACCTAGCTTGCACATTTTTGGGTTGTGGGGGTGAAACCCACGCAAACACAGGGAGAACATGCAAACTCCACACGGACAGTGACCCAGAGCCGGGATCGAACCTGGGACCTCAGCGCCGTGAGGCCGCAGTGCTAACCCACTGCGCCACCGTGCTGCCCGGCCATTAAGAATTCTGGATGGCAGAGATGCAAAGTGTCCCTTACACCCAATATTACTATGATGCAAATGATGGAAAATACAGCCTATGGTATATTTCGCCCATTGGTGTATCATCATAATGACTTTGCTTCCAGTAGGATTTTATATGGTTTAAAAAAAGGAGGTGGAAATACTATATAGCCAAACCTTGTCCCAAATCTCAAGCCCTGACAACTGAGATTAACAGCATCTTTCTGCTTCCAAGCTCTCAGGATTATGGGGCTCTTATTTTTAAACATAACATTTGTTGATCGTTAATAATGTCAGAGAAAGTGATACGGGATTGAATTTAGTCAAAGTGGAAAAGTGGACGGGCAGCCTGATTTATACTGAGGCCGATTGTTTTCCTATGCCAGTTAAACAGAGCTGAGTATAAAGTAAACTGCAGCTTCACTATCAGCCTGTTGTGTGCTACTAGTGAAGAACAATTTCATCCACTCTAACGCTGAAGCCGTTGGGATTCCCTTAATCTTCTACAGCACATTTGCAGGAACATTCCCAGAAACCTTGGAGAATTGGTGTAAACAGCTGGTATTAACCATTTCCCTGGATGTTCCACTGATCTCTTGGAAGTGCCCTGCAGAAATCCCAGGTATATAGGTCAAAGGACAGCAGCAATTTCACAACACATTGAAAATCAAATATTTAGCATTATTGCAATTTTCCAGATTATTTTGAAAAGATTCTGAATGCCACAACATCAAAATGTTATGAAAACCTTTATGAATGTGGATAAACTGGTTTCATCTACAGTCCTTCCAGCTATATAAAAATACAGAACACAAAATATGCCAAGTTTGAAAACCATAGCAATCTGTCATTACTGGAGGAGTTGCAGTTTTCCTTTTGGGTGAAATAATTGGTAACTTGCATAAATTGACTTTTATAACCTGTAACATAATGATAATGAAAACACCAATCCTGATGTGGACCTTTTGTTCATGCAGTCTGAATTTTAAGCTGTTGTTAAGTGTACAAGTCTGTAAACATACTGCTTCTTTATATTTTCTGACAGAAATCTGGGCAATTTGTTTGAACGGTTGTATGAACGGGCTCTTCGGCTATTTCGAAGTACCATGTGATCGTCCAGGTCTGCTTGAAGCCCCAGTACCTCTGAGTCCAGTGTTGGTGTCAACATGCCTGCTTTCCTAAGTGTAGAGCATGCTGCTGACAGAATCGCTGTCAGATTTCCAGTTTTGCTTTATCATCTGCGTAGTACGGATTAATAGAAACCAGTAGGAATGGCAGTACCTGTAGTATGTATATCAGGAGGTATTTTGCAAGTAATCTGAATTATGGACTAATTGTGGGTTATCCTGAGAGGCACGAACATTACATTTCTCAATAGCGCTGAAAATGAGAGATTTACTTGTTAAATTTTGGTGCTGTTCATCAATCTCCAAATGATAAAAGGAATGGGTGGTTTTACACATGTATAAGTTTAGTCATTTGGTGAAACTCATTAAAATAATCATTCCCACAAGGTGAATTCACCATGCGGTACGCCGTCTGTCAGAATTTACAAATGATGAATTTGCTTTGTTGCAACACATGACATAATAGACAAGACAATATGGTGACTAAACCTAGTGCACTTCTTGGACTCTGTCTAAAGGTTCAGCCATCAGTGAACTACCAGCATTTTTTAATGCAAGCAATGGATGTTTTGAAAGGAGCGACTTCTGATTAAATTGTTTTGAATGTGTGTAGGCCATCTGATCCAAATTTCCTACCCTTGGGAAACAGTATCGACCATTACGGGCATGAGGATTGGCAGAGGAGATGTGCTTAGGAAGGCTAAGAATTAGAAGAGAGACTGGAACGGTTGTGTCATTTCTTTCAGGAAGACTGCTAAAAGACTGTCAAGATTATTGGGATATTAAAAAGGCAGATGTTCTGACCAATCAGGGGCAAATTACTGAAGAGCAACCCCTTTCTCTTTACCCTTGTATGTTACAAATAGCTGCCACCAACTGCTAAACTTACCTTGTAGTAAGATTTCACCATGGAGGGCAAAGAACGAGGTATCAAAGGCACAGCTGAGCAAAAGGGTAAAATGATAATGAGGAAATAATTGCTGAAACAATAAAACAAGAAGTCTGATACTTTAGGTATTATTTCGAGATGCCTTCCATCGAGAGCTAAAGCTGCCCCTTATATTAAACCTACAATTTACATCTGTAAATTAGTTTCCTTCAACCACCTCCATGCACATATTCCTGCACAGTTCTCAAATCTGTTCCCATCTTTTGCTGTGCTCCTGTTTTATTCTAACTGAATCTAGTTTATTTATTCAACAGCTCAAACCAAAAATACCTGAGTGGAATTCTCCCAGACAGTGCACTATCTATCAGTCCCTCAAAGTGAGGGGCTAGTTTAGCACACTGGGCTAAATCGCTGGCTTTGAAAGCAGACCAAAGCAGGTCAGCAGCACGGTTCAATTCCCGTACCAGCCTCCCCGAACAGGTGCCGGAATGTGGCGACTAAGGGCTTTTCACAGTAACTTCATTTGAAGCCTACTTGTGACAATAAGCGATTTTCATTTCATTTCATTTCAGCTTGCATGTGGAGTCGCTAGTGTGTTGCAGCTGCCACACAGTTCTGGCTGAACAGGATACTCTCCAACTCACCATAGGCATATTGGAAGGGTGTAGCTCAGTGGGCTAGATAGCTGGTTTATGATGCAGAACAAGGCCAACAGCATGGGTTCAATTTCTGTACCAGCTTACAACAGATGCTGGAATGTGGTGACTAGGGTCTTTTCACAGTAACATCATACTTGTGACAATAAAAGGTTATTATCATTTTTAAGTTCACAATCAACCTATTTGGCCACATGGAGCATGCACACAGGCTCTGTGACCATCATGTCTGGTCCTCAAATCTGGAACGCCTGGCTCAGAGGTAGGAAACTATCCACTGTGCTACACAGCCAGTACATTGCGTAGAATATTCTATGGCACAAGTGACTCATAAAGCCAAACCCATTCTGATGGAAATCTAAATTTCTAAACAAGCCCGGTGAGATTTGAAACTTTAGACACTACAGCAGAGCTAGGAACCAAGCTGAACCTCTCTGTCAGACATGTGCCTGACCTTCATTGGACAAGAGTAATTGTTTCTCCTTACCCTGGACTACGATTCAACTGATGCCTTCCCTTCTTAACGTTACTATCTATGTGTTTCAGGGTGAACATAACTGTGCTGGTGCTGGGTAGAGGCCATAATAATAATATTTGGTAATGTGAAGTGTTTGTTTGTTGTGGACAGTGGTTTCTTTTGTTCTCACATTCACAAAAGGCGAGAATCAAACAATAACCACGATTAAGCACTTTCTGCATTGCACAATGCTCAAGTCGTGCTGTGTGATGAAGTTACGAGGACATTTCTAACCATCCCCCAATTTCTGATGCTCTCCTGGTCAATTATATTAAGGGTTCTCTGCAGAAGAAGTTAACCATACCTTAACCAGCAGAACAATATTACAGAAAAAGTTAAAGTACTTAGAATAGAGACAGTGCCATGTAGCTGGTGTCAGAGCAACACTGTATGCTACAAATTGAAAGTCTGTAGTACTTGTGTCAAGTTCTTTAAGAACTGTAGCTGTGTACATGGTTGCCAAATGCATTTCCTACATATAGCAATAGATTCATTCTGAAGGTTTTTTTTAATGTAAAGCATTTATTGCCCTGGTTTTTTTAATGGCAGGTGACCTATTTTTACTGTTTTAGTAGCTTCTGGCATAAAATATTGGCATAAATTGCATTTTTGCATGCTTAGTTGTGGCTGATGGTTGCCTTGCATAGCAATATTGTTGCTGTATTTTGGCAGATTGCTTGAGATCTGGCTGAAATTCTCCAGCCGTTGGGATTCTCTTTTCCCACTGGCAGTGCACCCTTGCCCATGGGTTTCCTGGAGGCCTAGGGTGGTTTCAATGGGAAATCCCATTGACAAGCGGTGGGAAGAGAAAATCCTGCCACCAGTGACCAGCGCGCCGTTGAGAAACACGCAGCTGGGAGACCTGAGAACCCTGCCCCGATATCCTTTACCCAACACCATTTTGCCTGGGCATTTGGGACACAGCATTATCTCTTCTGCAACCTCCTTCTACATCCTTTACAGCAGGTACTTCTGGAAGGACACTGTTAGTCTCCGAAAATCTTTCCCTCGGTAGCACAAGTGATTAGCACTGTGGCTTCACAGCGCCAGGGTCCCAGGGTCGATTCCCCGCTGGGTCACTGTCTGTGTGGAGTCTGCACATTCTCCCCGTGTCTGCGTGGGTTTCCTCCGGGTGCTCCGGATTCCTCCCACAGTCCAAAGACGTGCAGGTTAGGTGGATTGGCCATGATAAATTGCCCTTAGTGACCAAAAGAAGGGGTTATTGGGTTATGGGGATAGGGTAGAAAGTGGGTTGGTGCAGACTCGATAAGCCGAATGGCCTCCTTCTGCACTGTATGTTCTATGTTAATCTATGTTAATCCCCTTCACTACTTCTGGTGGTTTTCCAGCACTCGATGAATAAACTTTGCAATCCTAACCAGGATTGCGCTATTAATGACTACCTAGAACAATTTAAAATACTGCTTACAGCAATTTACAAGTATTTGTCAGCATTATTAGGCATGCTGCTTCATATAGGTGTTAAAATACATATTTTACTCCACAAAACAGCAAAATTATAGATTAATTAGCATGCCTTGTAGTGCTCAAAAAATGAAAAGTCAGTTAACAACGTAGATAACGCGGGTGGCAAGGTGGCACAGTGGTTAGCACTGCTGTCTATGGATCTGAGGACCCGGGTTCGATCTTGGTCCTGGGTCACTGTGTGGAGTTTGCATGGGTTTCACCCCCACAACCCAAAGATGTGCAGATTAGGTGGGTTCGCCACACTAAACTGCCCCTTAATTGGAAAAAAATAATTGGGCACTCTAAATTTTAAAAAATACAAAGTAGATGGAAATAACTATTTCTATGCTATTTAGCAGCAAAGGTGCCAGTTCTTCCTTTCAGAAGTTGTGATGTTGAAAATTTGTCAAATGATGCTCTTATGGAAGCCTTGCAGATGGAGCTTCATGAAGTGATATCCTAATGTGCATCAAGGAAGAGTGAATGAAAGCATAGAATATGACATGAAATGAGAATAAGCATTTGGTCCATCAAGTTTTCTCCATCCATAGACAACATAAATTATTCTTATCATGGACGAGACTTGAACTATTTCATCTCCTGAACAAAAACTTTGAATAAATATTCTCTGATTCCCAATGAATTAAAACAAAACGCCACAATACTTGCCCATCCTCCCATTTCCACTAACCCTTCTAGTTGTTTGGTAGTACAGAAGTTGAGCATTCCTGGGAAAAGAGACTTTTTTGTCGAGATTTTTCATCATGCACTCAAGACATTTGCAAGAATACAATATAAGGGGAAATCAACAAAAATTGTAGTGTATGAGAATAGACTGCTGATATGTAAAGGCATTGCCATGGGAATGCACCAATTGATCGTGACTGACAGTTAACTGCCATACATTGTTTCAAATTTAAACCAGGCAGCTTGACTATGCTTGACTATGTCAAGGCATTGCTCTGAGGAATGAAGCAGCGAATAGCTGTCACTTATTTTGTTTCGCTAAAACAGGCGCAATGTGTGTACATGTCATTTCTATCTGCACAGAACAGGGCCCTGTGTATTAATATATGTAGCTTCCATTTTTTTTTTAAATTTAGAGTGCCCAATTCATTTTTCCAATTGAGGGGCAATTTAGTGTGGCCAATCCACCAACCCTGCACATCTTTGGGTTGTGGGAAGACAGGGAGAATGTGCAAACGCCACACGGACAGTGACCCAGAGCTGGGATTGAACCTCGACCTCGGCACCGAGAGGCAGCAGTGCTAACCACTGTGCCACCTATGCTGCCTTTTGTAGTTTCCATTCATGATCCACACTATGAGCCTGACTGATCATTTAAAATTGGTTGTCCCTAGTTCACTCATCATGGCAATGTCTTGACCGTTCAGAGTCAAGCTGCGTGGTTTAAGTTTCAAACAATGCTTGGCAGTTGATTGTCAGCCACCATCAACTGCTGGATTCTCTATGGCAATGCCTCTACCAATCTGAATCTACACACCAACCAATCAGCACTTTCTTCTCATGCAATAAAAATGTGTTGGTTTCACTTACATTGGGGCGATTTTGAGCCCGTGTTAGCCGTCAGTGAGAGCGGCGGTGTGGACTCAAAATCCGCAGAGAATCAGAAAATACAATTCTCTGGCGAGATTGGGATTTTTGATTCTCACTCCAAATCACCGGACGTTGGGGACACAGATGAATTCAACTGGGGGCCGGGATTCAGTCTCTCAATGACAGGAGGAGTCGTCGTTGGCAGGCTTTAACTTCCCTTCATTTTGGGGTGTGCCTTGCTTTAAGGGGGTCTGGAGGCTGGCATGCAGGCATTGCTTCCTCTGCCCTCCCTGCTGGGCTTGTGCCCAAATCACTGATGAGGGAGTGCCCATCCTTAATGGGAGCTGGAAAGTTGGAGGGAGGTGGTGAATGCTGAGGGTCAGCACTGGTGGCGACTGTGAGGTTCCTGGGTGGGGTTCCACGAGAGGCCAGGCTGCAAGAGCAGAGAGTGTTGCATCCCTTCTTCATGAGGCATGAAGACCCACTCACTGGAGGGAGGACAGTTGTTGTTGAAGCAGAACTCCATATCCATGCAGCACTGTGAGGACAAACAGGCTCAGCAGTATGGAAGTTCAATTCCACTTGCCAGGGAAATTTGACCATCAGGAATTAATTTTGGGCTGGAAGTCTGATGGGAGGCTTGTCAACTCTGCACCCCTCCCCCCTCTTGTGAGCTGGGAGAATGAGGGTGTCATCTAGGTATGTGCTTATCATGCTAATTGCAGGCTTCACTCTAAACAGCTGTGCCTTGACTGTCACATGTGGCAGTCATTTTCCTGATACGCTACCTCACCCTTCATTGACTAGTCAATTGTGCCAATAAAATCTGCAGAGTTAAACATCAGTGCCACTGATTGGAGCCAAGTTCTTCACCCTGAATATTGAACTCCAATGCTCATGCAAGCATGTGTATGACACAGATTACACTGATGCAAGGAGTGATGGTGAAGCTCACCATCATTCATCCCACTTAAGATCATAATGTGGGGGTGTCTTTAAAGTTCCCCGTGAGGATGCAGATTTTAGTCACATGCATCCACTCGACTGCCCTTCACCTAATGCCAGGGTTGGGGGTGTTTAGGGAATGGTCGAAGGAAAGGTGTCACTGAGACTCTTAAGTGTCCACATGCCTCATCCAGGTGAAGTTGAGAAGGACAACTGTGGTGAAGTGGCTATAGTATGAGAGGGGAGGGTGTGAGGCTTAATGATATGCACTCACTAAGTGGGAAATGCATGGGTGGACGTCCCAGAGCAGTTGAATGCTGAGGGACAGGGCTCTGTCAGGAATCCTCACTGCTCAGTTTTGTGTTCTCTTCTTTTCAGCACATGATTCTGGAGAATCATGGAGCCTGTCAAGTTGGCATTTCTATTCCAAACGATAGAGCAGCAGCAGAGACAGGGATGAGCTGCTGCACATGGCCAGGACAAACATCCTGCAGGAGGGGGGGGGGTGGCTGATTCTGTAACAATTCCGTGAGTTGCATCCAGGATGGTGATGCCTCGTAGGAGACATTACTAGCAAAGGGCCTTCTGATGTTGGACTTTATACCTGCAAATATTGGAGCTTAGTGCCAGTGAAGACAACGTCTGTCCCGGGGGATGGTGGACCATCTCTTCCAGGTCCTGCATGAGCTGGCACCACATGGAATGGGAGGAACCCACTTTCTATGATCCTTAAAATTTACCACTGCTCTGAACCTCTATGTGAATGGCTCATTTCAGGGCAGCACCATTGATCAGTATGGCATCGCCCAGTTAGCCGCGCACATATACATTAGAGAGGTGACAGATGCCCTTTATGCCAGAGCCCAATTGTTTAGAAACTTGGACCGAGACCAGGTGAGCCAGGACGCCAGGGCTATTGGCTTTGCCTGGTTTGCAAGTATTCCTCAGGTGTAGGGTGTGATAGACTGCACTCACATGGCCCTGCGGTCTCCATGATGTCATACGACGCCATTCACGAACCGCAAGGGATTTCACTCCTTCAATGTCCAACTTGTTTGTGACCAAAAGATGCGCATAATGCAACTGTGTGCCCATTTCTCAGGGAGCGTCCATGACAGTTACATCTTGGGGCTCTCACAGACTTCTGACATTTTTGAGGGAGGGCAGCGGCTGGAGAGATGGCTCCTCAGAGACGACGGGTACCTGCTCAGGAGCTGCCAACACCTGTGGAGACTCGTTACAACGGGTCTCATGCTTCAACGTGCATGCTGGTTGAGCATGCAATTGGACTGCTCAAGGTGCAATTCTGGTACTGGGGTGTCCTGAAATACAGCCCCCAGGTGGTGCCTCACACAATTCTGGTCTGCTGTGCTCTGCACAACTTGGCACTGCTAAGGGAAGACCAGCTGGACCAGCAGAAGATAGCAGAGTGCCACATCTCTTTGGATGAGGAGACGTTCTAGGAGGGTGGAGGAAGGACCTCTGACCATGGCCAGGGCCTGCTTGGGCCGAAGAGCCAGGGATGCCCTCTTGCCTTTCTGCTTGGGGACGAGCAGGACTAGGGAGTGAAGAACTCTCCCACCGTGGGTTGTGACATCTCATCATTACTGGGGTCCCGTTCTCATATTGGTGCCCAAGTTCATGGGCAGAGCATTAAAGCCAAGGGCGGGGCTCTGTGGGAGAATGATGAATACTTGTATTGAGGACCAGGTTATGCTCCTCTCATCTTCAGCGATATGTCTGACTCCTGGCTGACAGAGAGCGGAACACGTCCTGCCATTAAACAGGCTTATCATGCGCAGCACGGTGGCGCAGTGGGTTAGCCCTGCTGACTCACGGCGCCAAGGTCCCAGGTTCGATCCCGGATCTGGGTCACTGTCCGTGTGGAGTTTGCACATTCTCCCCGTGTCTGCGTGGGTTTCACCCCCACAACCCAAAGATGTGCAAGGTAGGTGGATTGGCCACACTAAATTGCCCCTTAATTGGAAAAAATGAATTGGGTACTCTAAATTTAAAAACCAAAAACAGGCTTATCGTTGGGTCCAGAGATGCTGGAGGAGCTCTCATCTGCTCCAACCCCCTTCAAGGTCAGGGGTCCCGGTATGTTGCTCCAACTAACCTCCAGGGTGGGTCAGCCTCTCTAAACTTTGTCAGCCCATGGCCTCCTCATCAGTGGAGAAGGGTGGCAAAAATGAGAGGCCTGAGCGTTGATGGGGCAGGGGGCGGGGGCGTTATCAGCTGCAGCGCATCTTTACTGAGTCATCAGTGTGGGAAACGCTGCAATTCTCACACTCCACAGGGATGAAGTGCCGAGTGTGCTTGAGGGCTTGCAGGGCAAGGTGCCATGACATGACAGGAGGGTCTGCTGGTGAATAAAGTGATATTTAATACACGTGCTATATTAGAGTCGTGACCTATCTGAACCTATGTTCACCCGTGTCTACTAGTTACCTCCAGTTTCTTATTCTTCCTCACTCTCCCACTATGTCTAGTTGTATCCCAGGATCCACAGCTGTGGTTGAGTTGACCTGCTGCCTTCCATGCCCTGTTACACATGGCCAGGACAAATGGCACCTGGACCTTGAGGGGCCCGGCCTAATTTTGGGCAGCAAGGGTGTTGCAGTGCTGTCCTCCTTAGTGTGCTGTGCTGGGATGTGCCAGTCACGGGGGGAGCGTCAGATGGACTAACACCCCCAGGCTCCGCTGATTGGAAAGTTCCGATCTGCACTTCTGTCAATCCTCTTCCCTTCAGGTGCCCAGGAGTCCCTGTGCTCCTCTATGGGATAGAGGGGCAGCTGGAGTGAGATCCAGAAGTCCTGCTGTCCTTTGTCACTGCAACTTGTGGATTGCCACAAATGCCTGCGCTATGCAGTTGAAGCCCTAGTAACGCCTTATAAAAGGTGCAGTTGAAGCCCAGCATCATGGCCCTCAGCCATGGAGTTCATGAGCTGAGCCATGGAGCAGACATCCCCCGTCATGAAACGCACCTTATGCACCTAGGTGTCTACTGCGGTCCCCACCCGCCGTCTTGGCCTCATTGGCCAGGAGTGACGGCACCATCTCCTCAAACAGAAGGCGCTGGGACTCCTCTAGTTGGCCTTGCAGTCCAAGGAGAGCTGTTGTGTCATTCCTTCCTGATGCTCGTCACTCTGCCTTTGCAATTCCATCAGGTCTGGGATGACTGGACCAGGGGCACATTATCGGCCAGGGTCCCAGCAATGTCCTCGGATCCGGCATCCCTCTGAGTGCCGGGTCCCTGCGACATCCCTGCCCCCAACCTGCTGTTGGTCATCAGCTGTGAGGTGTTCATCAGTGAGTGACCCAGAAGCCTGCCTACTACTTGATTCCACCGAGGTGGGGGTACCTGCACTGGTGGAGGGTACAGGTGACAGGTGTGATCCCTTTTCAATGCCGATGTTTAAGAATTGTCCCTGGGAGCTGCTCGGGTTAGTGGTATCCAAGCGAGTATGGTTCAGCCTGCTCGTTCGATGGCCCTGCAAGGGAGGGGCATTAGTACAGGGGATAAAAGATGCGTGATGCTTACTCACATGAGGCTTGAGGAATGGCTGTGCATCCTGCGGATTAACACTTTTTCCTGCAGCCCCCACTTCGCCCTCTGCAATGGCAGTCTTGCTCCTCTGTGGCCAACTCAATGGCTGTTTCCTCAAATGGAGTGAGGCATCGAAGCTCGCAAATCACCCCAGGTGGCTGTGCCTGTTGTGCTCAAGTTTGTCCTCCAACAATCCAGATTGGGATATTGTAGGTGGGAGTCCTGCCAATTCAAATGGTTGGGGTGTAGCAATCATGGGACTGGATTGCCCCATCTGGGGTTGTGACGGCAGAGTCGATACTGGGGAGCACATTGGGGATTGGGGGCAGGGGAGGCCTCATGACTGGTTTTGGCAACCCACGAGGTGGCTGAGTGAGAGATCACCTTAGAGGTGTGAGCGATGGGTGAGACAGTGCACCGAGAGGCCGGAGGTGACAGACTTGGCCATGCAGAAGTAATTCTTATTCTTTCAGCACTGCTGCCCTGTCCTCTTCTGCAGGGAGCTGGCACTTTCTAAAGCAGCCACTGCTACCCAGGCAGCGGTGGTCACCTTTCAGGAGGGACACCTTCTGGAATGTGGGTACAGGAGGCCCTGCCTCTGCTGAACTCCATCCAGGGATCTGGTGAGGGCTCCCTCTGACAATCTTGGAGTAGGTTTCTGGCTGCCATCCCCTCGATTGGTTCTAGAACAATTGCTGGGCAGACGTTTAAATGGAGCTCACCACTGATTGCGGAGATTAAGTTACCCCGAATGAGCGGGAGTCAGCCACGAGCACGGTGAGATTTGAGTGAATGAAAAACCTTTGTTTAAGAGGCTCAATATCCCACGAGATTTCCCGCCGCAGGGTTCGTACCGTTTTTTTCGTTGGAACTGACACTTTGCCATTTTTTGGTAAAATTCCGCCGTTGTATTCTTGCAAATATACTGATGAGTGCAAGATGAAAAACTTTAACAATACTTAACCCTTGCTGGATTTACATACAATGTTCCTGCCCCTTTCTCAGCAGCACATAAACCATTCATTCCAGGGATTATTTATTCTTAGGTTTGACCTGACATTGGACTTAGAGGTATTTAGCAACCCAGGGTTGGAGAAGAAAGTGAGATGACCAAATGTGTGGTGGCACATGTTTTGAGTCACCTTTTGAAAGTGGGTGAGATTTGCCAAGGGCAGGGATTGTGTTCAAGTGGTGTGATATCTAACCCTCCGATTCCATTCCCAACCACATGTTGATCCGGCCCTTTCAAATAGGAATGCCCGGCCATCACAAATATGCAACTTACTTAGCTCTTGCTGAGTAGGTGTGGCTAAACCGGATTGGCACCTTCCAAAAATTCCCGTTCAGATCAAATGTGGTCTCCATACCAAATCACTGTACTTCAAAGATAGTGAATTGCATGATGCACTTTGAGATATTTTGATTAAGAAGGTACCATACATTAAAATATATTTGTACATGACGTACAAGTGTGTATTTTTTGAGTTGCTGTAATGAAACTAATTCCTGAATGCTGATTGCTTGTGGTGTTTATGCTGTTTATGTCACACGTCTGGAAGTGGGACATTGGACTCGATACGAATGAACAGCAAGTGACCTTCTACGGCATCAAACTATACTTGAGACTTTTTGTATATTTAATAAGAAAGGCCGGCTGAGACGAGCACAGAGAAACTTAAATAAGGGAATCTGATTTTTGTTAGTGAACAAAATATACCTATGCTTTATATGTTTTATAACCTATGTTTTATAATGTATATTTGTATGTAATTGCTGGTAATGAGACCAGATTTACCCACTGTAATCCATTTGAACATTTTGATGAATGAACTCAGTATCTCAGGATGATTGCATGTTGCATGAAACCTGACTGTTTCACTCACTGTTAATAAGACATAATTTATTTTATGTTATTATCTATCAATGCTTTTCACGGTGACTTCATTGCAGTGTTAATGTAAGCCGACTTGTGACAATAAAGATTATTATTATTATTGTATAATGTCTGCTTTATTAAGGTGTTTTTAATGGTGCATTATTTATTTTCACGTGATCTTGTCGACCAATGCTTTATAATCCCAAGTTTGCCCATAAATCGTTGGGCACATGGTAAGATTAGGGGAAAATCATGAATGGAAATACGTAATGGCAATAATCGAACTTGCTTTCAATTCTGCTGCTACCGTGTTTATTTGTGAAATTACACCTTTCAAGATGGTGGAAACCTAATTTCGACCACTGGGTTGTTTGAAGTCTATAAGGAGGATTTCTGTTACCTTCTGCCTTACAGTGGTTCTTGGACTCCGGAATTACCAGAACAAAATGTACCCGGCAAACTGGGCTAAACCTTAGATTCATTAACTCAATGAACCCAGAAAACGACAGTATAAACCACTTTATGATCCGTCTGAAGCATACAATCACCCATGCGGCTGATCATTATTGGTCTTGATTATTACCTGGGTCTCGAGATATTCCAATCACCTGCAGTAACCACGCTTCAATAATGTCCCTTTTTGATAGTGTTCAAGGCCCCAATTCAGCCACTGCGTGGCGTCTGGTGTGGTGCCGGGCATGATGGGTAAATCCTGAGAGACACCAAAATCAGACTTTGTGCTGGGCTGGTCACAAGCCACCTGACCCATGGAGCCCAGTGCAATCTGGATCATCCCCTGTGATCCAGGTATTGATAATTAATGATAATAAATGACCAACTCTGGTGGGAGTTTCCCAGGGGATCGGGTGCCCCCAGCTGCATGTCCTGTGGCAGGGTGATGCCCTGATTACTGCTGGTGCCACCTGGGTATTCTGACATCTGGATGCTAGCCTGGCACTGACAAGGTGCCCAGGTGGTGCTGTCAGCTGGCATGAGCACTGCCAGGGTGCCAGGTTGGCGCAGCTAAGGTGCAAAGCTGGCATTTTTTGCGCAGGGGTACACGATCGGGCATGTTTGCCCAGTGTGGTTGTTGGGATAGGGGGCCGGCTGGGGTGCCTGCCATATTGCCATATTGCGCTTGGGCTGGGGGGTGGGGAGGTCGGGTGCTATTTTCGGGGCCTCGGAGATTGGGACGCCATTTAAAAATGGCATCCCCATCTCTTGCTACAATGGGGAAGTCTGACGAGCAGAGCTCCCCACTGCACAAAATGGGGCTATATGCGGCCTCGGCCCCGCGTTCCCTGTTAAGGCCCCTTAATCAACGTGAGTCGCGTTGAATAGCAATGCCTTTCTCAGCACTGCGAGTGCCATGAAACACTCGGCTGTACGCGCTTGCAAGGGGAGTGTGTTCGCTTTTGGGGAAATCTCGCTCTTAGAAATGTCTTGGTTGAATCACGCCCCAAGTCACATTATCACCTGGATCTCAAGCATAGATTCTGTTAACAGTCCACTGGACTTTCCGCCTCTTTGCATCCTTTACTCTGGTCCTTTCTATGCCCTGGGCTTTACAGAACCACAAAGGCATAGACAATTTTCCTGCTGTTTACAATGGAACAGAAAAAGATTTCCCTTCCATAGTGAGGGACGCTTCACCCATGGCTTATTCAGATGTCAAGGCGCCATTCATTCTGGCTGGAAAAGTTCACAATTGGTAATTGCAATGAACCTGCGGCATTGTCCAATTGTTATAGCTCCCTAAATTAACCATGAGTCAGTTAGCTCATTCCCTCTTTGTGCTGCGGTTAACTGTTTCACGTCCCTCAGTCAGGGGGTTAACTGTTTCACATCCTTCAGACTGTGGGTTAACTGTTTCACATCCTTCAGTCTGTGGGTTAACTGTTTCACATCCTTCAGACTGTGGGTTAACTGTTTCACATCCTTCAGACTGTGGGTTAACTGTTTCATGTCCTTCAGTCTGTGGGTTAACTGTTTCACATCCTTCAGACTGTGGGTTAACTGTTTCACATCCTTCAGACTGTGGGTTAACTGTTTCATGTCCTTCAGTCTGTGGGTTATCTGTTTCACATCCTTCAGACTGTGGGTTAACTGTTTCACATCCTTCAGTCTGTGGGTTAACTGTTTCACATCCTTCAGTCTGTGGGTTAACTGTTTCACATCCTTCAGACTGTGGGTTAAATGTTTCACATCCTTCAGTCTGTGGGTTAACTGTTTCACATCGTTCAGACTGTGGGTTAACTGTTTCATGTCCTTCAGTCTGTGGGTTAACTGTTTCACATCCTTCAGACTGTGGGTTAACTGTTTCACATCCTTCAGACTGTGGGTTAACTGTTTCATGTCCTTCAGTCTGTGGGTTAACTGTTTCACATCCTTCAGACTGTGGGTTAACTGTTTCACATCCTTCAGTCTGTGGGTTAACTGTTTCACATCCTTCAGTCTGTGGGTTAACTGTTTCACATCCTTCAGACTGTGGGTTAAATGTTTCACATCCTTCAGTCTGTGGGTTAACTGTTTCACATCGTTCAGACTGTGGGTTAACTGTTTCATGTCCTTCAGTCTGTGGGTTAACTGTTTCACATCCTTCAGTCTGTGGGTTAACTGTTTCACATCCTTCAGACTGTGGGTTAACTGTTTCACATTCTTCAGACTGTGGGTTAACTGTTTCACATCCTTCAGTCTGTGGGTTAACTGTTTCACATCCTTCAGACTGTGGGTTAACTGTTTCATGTCCTTCAGTCTGTGGGTTAACTGTTTCACATCCTTCAGTCTGTGGGTTAACTGTTTCACATCCTTCAGACTGTGGGTTAACTGTTTCACATCCTTCAGACTGTGGGTTAACTGTTTCACATCCTTCAGACTGTGGGTTAACTGTTTCACATCTTCAGTCTGTGGGTTAACTGTTTCACATCTTCAGTCTGTGGGTTAACTGTTTCACATCCTTCAGACTGTGGGTTAACTGTTTCACATCCTTCAGACTGTGGGTTAACTGTTTCACATCCTTCAGTCTGTGGGTTAACTGTTTCATGTCCTTCAGTCTGTGGGTTAACTGTTTCACATCCTTCAGTCTGTGGGTTAACTGTTTCACATCCTTCAGTCTGTGGGTTAACTGTCACATCCTTCAGTCTGTGGGTTAACTGTTTCATGTCCTTCAGTCTGTGGGTTAACTGTTTCACATCCTTCAGACTGTGGGTTAACTGTTTCATGTCCTTCAGTCTGTGGGTTAACTGTCACATCCTTCAGACTGTGGGTTAACTGTTTCACATCCTTCAGACTGTGGGTTAACTGTCACATCCTTCAGACTGTGGGTTAACTGTTTCACATCCTTCAGACTGTGGGTTAACTGTCACATCCTTCAGACTGTGGGTTAACTGTTTCACATCCTTCAGACTGTGGGTTAACTGTTTCACATCCTTCAGTCTGTGGGTTAACTGTTTCATGTCCATCAATTTGGGGATTTATTGTTTCATGTCCCTCAAATGTAGTCAGCACTGCCCAGTTATCATGACCATCATGGAAATAATACAATACTCTCGTTCACTGGCGGACTGGGTCTAAAAATATTGGTTGCCAGGAGACAAAAGGGGGCCCACCCACAACTACAATGCTATCATTTAATTTTCATAACGAATAAATAAAATTTTCAAGAAATACAAATGGAAAAAAGGGTACAATTAAATTTTTTGTGGAAAAAATGTGAATTTCTTAGTAATTACAGTGTACATGTACTGTACATATTACTGGCAGTAGATACCAAATGTAAATACAGAATGTTATAATTGAATTTTTTATTTATTTTTTTTCATTTTAAGTAATTGGTTGATATTTTTAAATAGTTTACTGCACAATTTACACATTAACAGATAGTTCAAACGCACAATAGAGCATTGCATGCAGTCCACTATATTAAGAGCAATCGTTTGTGTTTGCTAGATGATTGTGCAAATCTGCCAATAATTGCTTCTGCATCCAATTCATCTAACAATTCCTTTTCAATGGATAGCAACATGTATGATTCCAAATTCTCCTCAGACAGCAAATTTCTTAACCTTGTCTTTATGATCTTTAGCTTTGAAAATGTCCTCTCACATTGGACTTGAGTAACTGATAGTGTGCAGATGACTTTATAAAGTTCATAAAGGTTATCATATGCCTTGTCATGGAGTCTGTTGGATGCCAGAATTTTTAGTACACACGATGGGCAAGTGCTGCAAATTTTACAATTGTTGCAACTGGAATCCATATTCTCACCATCATTAAGCAATAGCTTTAATACATCAAAGTTTGAAGCAAAAGAAAACAATTCCAATATTACTTGATCTTTGCTGATTTGTGGAAACAGCTTAATAATACCTTCCAATGCTTCATCTTCAAGGCCCTTCTCTGCAATAGTTTTAAGCTTTGCTGGGTCCAAGCAGGACAAATCTTTATACAACTGTTTGTGTTGTGCAAAGCGTGATTCTAGTGACTGAACAATGCGATCCATTATTAGGTTAAACACATTTGCTCGAAAATCAGCTAGAGAATCTGAGGAATATCTTTCATCATCAATAAGCTCATCTGCCATTCTTTTCTTCTTCCTCTGCCTCTTAACTGGCAATGCTGTTTCCAACGCATCAATTTCCAATGTTTGATTTTCATCCCTATTCATCTGTGAAATCCTGTCATTACATTTATTTACAAATTCCAAAGCCTTGCTGTGAACGTTAGCAAATGTTCTTGTCTGTTCCTCCAACTTTGTTGTAGCTGAATCTACCAAACCCCATGCAGTAAACATATCTAAACCACTTGTCTGTAGATAACTTGATAACGGGGTTGTAGTTTCAAATATATACAAGTAAGTAAATGCTGTCAATATGGTTTCAAACTTTAGAAGACTTTGAAGTAAAACATTTGCTTCATGTTTTGTTTTTGCATCAAACTTTTCTGAATCTTGTATCATTGATAAGCATGTCAATAGATTTACGAAAGTACTGGCAGCGGCATCATCAAAACGTCCAAATATAGTTGTTGCTGCATTGGATTTTCCTGACCATCTGGTCTCACCAATTAGCTTTAATTGTTTCATTTTTTCTTGTCCTAGATGTTTTCCAACAACTTCTATCCATACAGCCATTCTCTTGTATGATGCTTTCACAAAAGTTGCTATATTCTGGAGCAAATTGAAAAAAGAAACTGCAGGCACACAACATTTTGTTGTTTCAGTTATCACCAAATTCAAGACATAGGCAGCATATGTGAACATGTTGATCAGCCACATCAGCAATTTTACTTTGTGAACCATTATACTGACCATGGTAGCTTGCAGCGCCATCTGTGCTATCAGATAAACATTTTTGGGGGTCAATTTTAAGATGCTGTAATGTTTCAATCAATAGATCAAAAAGTCCCTGTCCTGTACCATCATTACTTGGCACAACTGAAAGTAGTCGCTCACAGATAATACCTTTAAGCACATACCGAATAATAATGCTAAACTGATCGATAGATGAATTATCTTGTGTTGAATCAACCTGAATAGAATAATATTTTGCTTGAGAAACTTCATGACTAATTCTTTCTTGTATCATATTCTTCATAATTTTGATTAACATGTTTATAGTTGTTTTACTCAGGTATGTAACAAGTCCACCGCAGCCTGTACTTTGAGCCTTTCCTTGTTGCTCTAATCGTTTGATTCTTTGTTTAGACTTGTTTTGCACTGCAGAAATGTGAGCTGCCATAATGGGGTCATATTTTACCATCAACTGCACTGTAGCTAAAAATTGCCATGATTCAGAACCTCATTACCTAGAGTGTAGGCCGATTCATTTCTGTGACCTCGAAAACAAAGTGCTTGCTTGCCTAACATCTTTATGATGTCTATAATCCTCATGACAATACTTCTCTGCTTCAATACTTCTTCTTTCCTTTTAATTAGTGATGCTGCAAAAAATGTATCTAAGGTGCCATCATTAACCACACTGATATATTGCTGAGCATTTCTGACATGTGTTGTTGTCGATTCATGTCAAGTCAAGTTCTGGCTAATACACCTGTTATCACTAAAGCCACGTACAAAGGGTGATGGATTACAAGTGTTGGGAAACTCAAAGGTTAAGCAGTATGAACAATATAAGCATCTATTTTCTTTGTTATATCTTAACTGTTTTCTTGGGACTGAGTCATTCATAATTTTCCTCTCATACAAATGAGCATCAAATGGCAGATCATCAAGTAGCTGAAGTGGATGTTCAGCAAAAAACTGTTTAATTTTGCTCGTGATGGATATTGGAAGATTCCAGTAATTGATCTTTCATTTTCTTGCGTAGGTTCATTTACAGGATGTGCTTCAGAAACCAAGTAATTTATGCTTGAAGGAATATCTGATTCCCTGTCACTAGTTGAAGCTATGTGTTCAGATGTTGCAACTACAGGCAGTACAGATACCGGAACAAGGAAGCCAGAAGAAATATTGGGCCTGGGTTGATTAGTAATGGATGCACTTGTATTTGTCTCTACATTCAAAGTAGCTCTTCTCTGTTCTTGTAACTCACATGTCATTGCATCATCACCATGAGCATTGTTTCTTGCTTCTTGATTATTTGTTGCAGAACTGGATATTGATGTGGATTGTGCTTGTGGTATTATAAACTCTGTAATAGGCCTGCATCGCTTGGCTGATTCCTTCCTTTCTGCTTCTTTTTGTTCTTTGCATTTTAGTGACGCAGATTTATGCTTTTTCTTTTCCATGCTGGTAGGGGTAATATTCCTGAAATAAAAACTTAATAAAAAATAGCCCACATTGGGAAAAATGAATATTGATGATTGCAAGAATAACGTGAAGGAATGCCAGATAAACCCCTACTTGATAAAAAATATAAAATAACTTACTTACACTTCAATATGCTATGTTCATTAGTCAATACTACTGTGGCCTATGCAGCTTCAGAAGAGGAGACAATCCACTGTCCAGTGTTCACACCAGCAAGCAACTGAGACAACTGTTGAAACTTAGAAATTTGGTCCGACTATAGTAAGATATTAAGAATGGTCCCATGATCAAAGTAAACATGTCCAGTTTGATACCAGTGTAGTGTTACAAGTCGCATCCCTTTGAGTTTACCGATCATGGCTTATCACTTCAATATCTTTGACCTCATGATTCACGGTCAAAGGTACCGCTTCTCCTTTTCGGTGACCTCACGACCCTATGTACTGCTTGATATCCTTTCAAGTTGCCGACCATCTCAAATCACGAACTGTAACTTTATCTTTAAATTCACACACTCTTGCTGAAAACGTGGATTTCCAACTATGTCCGACCCGGGTGAACCAGCCCCCCCCCCCCCCCCCCCCTCCACTCCTTTTCACATCCGTTTAACACTGCTTCGTTCCTTCATACACTGAGTGATTATTTGTTTGTTTCTTTATTGCATTTTTATTTGGTATTGCTCTTTTTAAAAACAATTATATTTTATTAAGTTAGAATACAAATCTCAGGAAAGAAGTTGGAGATTTATTTATCTAATTAATTATAATTTTTAAGGGCCCTTCAGAGATTCACGGGCCCCTTCTTGGCTCTCCGGGCCCCGGACCGATGTACCGGCTGAACCAAGACTACTGCTTGATATCCTTTGAAGTTGCCGACCATCTCAAATCACGAATTGTAACTTTATCTTTAAATTCACACACTCTTGCTGAAAACATGGAATTTCCTTAATTATGCCCGACCCGGGCCTCCCTATTCCACATCCTTCCACTACCTCCCCTGATTTGTTCCTTTTCATGCACTGCTTATTTGTGTCCTGTTCTCTTTTTTTTCTTATTCCTTTTTATTACTAAAACAGTTGTCTGTGTTTGTTTCTTTATTGCATTTTTATTTGATATAGGGGGCCCACTTCATCAGGGGCCCACTTGCCATCGGGCAAGCTGACACCCTGGCCAGTCCTCCACTGCTCTCGTTAATCCTGGCATTCAAGTTTACATTTCCAATGCTTTAAAAGTGTGTTTATACCCCAAAAAAGTTAATTTCCCTAGGATTGATTATTATAAAAGAAAGTCTCATCATCAGCCTACTTGTGGGGAAATCAAAATTGTCAGAGTATAGAAATGACAAGATATGCCACATTGTTACAAATCAGAAACCTTAGTTTCGTGAATGAGTTTCATACATGGCATGGGAACGTCAATTTGGACGTTCTACCCTCCTAATAACTATTGGGAAAGTTGCTTTTCTCCCAGCATGCTTTATTCCACAAATTTCTAGTTAAACATCTCTTCCAGTATCCAAACATACAAAAATAACTTAGTTGATAATCGTTCACTTTTCACAACTCATTCGGGGTTTGGGTGAAGTCACTTCATAATTCATTGTACATCACTTCTTTTGCACATTATGCTTCAGCGCAAATGCGAAAGAGATGAAGCATTGCAGCTCTCAGATATTGTTCATTAACTGTTAAGGCAGTTGCTCCAGTTGCAATGGCTTCTGGCGACTCACTGGCCTGTTGTACATGGGGTCGCAGGTTCAAAATCTCAGGAGCCTTTTCGCTGTCTGTAAAGGTCAAAACAGACTTTTCATAAATGCTGCCTGAACTGCAAAATGTTTCCAGTATTTTTGCTTTTGATTCAGTTAACCACGGTAGTAGGCACCATTTCAGAAAGCTCACTTACCAAATTCCTCCTGATTTTTCTGAAACAAGTGTCCCAGGTGAATTTTGGTCATTAATTTGTTTATTATACCGACAAACATTTATAGGTTTGTCGGTATAACATCATTTCAATACCTTATCTTTTTACCCTGATGCACTATCAATTACTACAAAGACGAGAGTAGTGGAATAATCTAGGCTTTATTGAGCAAAGGTGTTGTGCCTCCTGCATCTGCTTCCAGAACGGCTGCAGCACGGCGAGCACACACCTACTGGGCGGAGCCAGCAGGCAGGGATTTACCTGTATACCTCTAGTATATGAGTCTTACCGTAATACATATAATACAGCTCGGGGTGACTACCACATGCCCAATAATATATTTACAATTTACATGAAAACATCAATACCTTTTGATTTCCCCCCCAATATGATATAACACATTATTACAGTTAATATTATTTCTTGCACAAGCACCTTTAAACATTAATGGACGATACGGTACTGCCTTTAATGTTGACATAAACAGATATGTTAGGTGGAACTCTCCGTTTCAAAAGCTAAGTGTTGACACTGGGACTGAATCAGTGATGTTCTGCAACAGGAAAATTGCCACTGTTCCCAGAGCAATTCATCAACCGTTAATGGGCTAGCACCAGAACCACGTGGAACAGGACCGATTCCAATGGAAAATGGTGTCGGAGAGGCTGACCAGCTGCAGCCGCATATAAACACTCCACTCCCCACACACACTCCTCCTAGCCGACAAGATGGCAGCAAGGTGAGCACAACCTCGTTTTGCCGACATGGAACTGGAGGCACTGCTGACTGCCTTGGAGTTGAGGCACGCCACCCTGTACCCTGGGGAGGGGAGGAGGTTACCACACACCGCCGTACACCGGGCCTGGGCTCAGGTGGGAGATGTCGTCAGCACTGTGGGCAACACGGTAGCTTAGTGGTTAGCACAAATGCTTCACAGCTCCAGGGTCCCAGGTTCGAATCCTGGCTTGGGTCACTGTCTGTGTGGAGTCTGCATGTTCTCCCCGTGTGTGCATGGGTTTCCTCCGGGTGCTCCAGTTTCCTCCCACAATCCAAAAATGTGCAGGTTAGGTGGATTGGCCATGCCAAATTGCCCCATGGGTCCAAATTGCCCTTAGTGTTAGGTGGGGTTACTGGGTTATGGGGATAGGGTGGAGGTATGGGATTGGGTAGGATGCTCTTTCCAAGAGCCGGTGCAGGCTCGATGGGCCGAATGGCCTCCTTCTGCACTGTAAATTCTATGACAACACCAGCTGGACTGGCGAGCAGTGCAGTAAGAAACTGCACGATCTCCTGAGGGCGGCCAGGGTGAGTAGGCAGTACTGTGCCCCTGGCACTAACCCTCGACCCACACACCTGTCACCCCCCCCCCCCACCTTCCACACCACCCAAAGGGCAATCGATCCCTGCACCGCCTGCCAGCACCCATACCGGCTGCAATGACTAGGTGCCCTGGCCACGAAGACCACCATATACCCACCCGCTGAGCAGCACGCGTCTGACTGCCTAACACTGTGCACCTGTCTCCCCCCCACACCCCCCAGGCGTAGTCGGCCCACAACAGCTGTGAGAGGGAAAAGACTGGAGATGGACTGCTCCCCCTCACCACAGTAGAGCAGCGGGAACTGGACCTGATATATGAGACTGGGGAGAGGGCAGTCACTGAGGTGGAGGTCAGCATCGGGCGAGCAAGTGAGACCTTGCTGAGCTCCGGTTCCGCATGGCACATGTATCATCACCCCGTCCACCATCCTCCCCAAACCACCCCCACACCCCCTCACACTGTCCCCACCATCCCCGGACCCCCCTCCACAACATCCACCCCCCCACCCCCAAACCAACCACCCCCACACTACCCCCTTCACCACCACCATCCGCCATCCAAGCCGTGCTTCTGGCTCCTTTAACCGCCTGCGGCTGCTGCCCAGTGGTAATATTGCAGGTTTGGGAGGGCTAGGCTTCCCATGGATCCCGTTCTCTACAATGCTCTCTTTGGGATCTTTGCGTTCCCCCCCACACACACAGACATGAACACACACACACAAACGCCATAATCAGTCTGTCCAGTGAATTGAAAAAGCCCTTGGGGATGTAGATCGAGATGGATCTAAACAGGAAGAGGAACCTGGGCCGTACATTAATTTTGATCGTATGTACCCTCCCTACCAGGGAGAGTGGGAGTGTGTTCCATCTCTGCAGGTCCTTTTTTATTTCCTCCGTCAGGCTGGTCAGATTCCACTTGTGGATCCCTGTCCAGCCATGACCGATTTGGATCCACAGGTAGCGGAATTTGTGTCGGGCCTGTTTAAAAGGTAACCCCTCCAGCTCTGCCCCTCCCCCTTGCGGGTTCACAGGGAAGATCTCGCTTTTGTTCAGGTTAAGTTTGTAGCCCGAGAAGGCTCCAAACTCTTTCAAGAGCGCCAAACGCTTTCAAGAGCGCCATGATTCCTTCCATGCTGCTTTGTGGGTCTGAGATGTAAAGGAGCAGGACATCCGCACAGAGTGAGACTTTGTGCTCTCTGCCTCCTCTCCGGATCCCTTTCCAATATTTTGCCTCCCTTAGAACGATCGCGAGTGGTTCAATCGCGAGGGCAAACAGCAGCGGGGATAACGGGCGTCGCTGCCTTGTGCCTCTATGCAGCTGGATGTACTTAGAGCTGGTGGTACTTGTCCATACGCTCGCCGTGAGGTACTTCCATTAGATTCTGGCGAAGGTCTTTTTTGCGTCCAGGGAGATGATCACCTTAGGTGTTCTCTCCCCGGATGGGGTCATGATCACGTTCAGCAGGCGCCTGATGTTCGATGTTAGCTGTCTACCCTTGACAAAACCCACCTAGTCTTATGCTACCACCTCTGGTACGCAGTCCTCCAGCTGGTTGGCTAGAATCTTGGCCAATATTTTCACCTCTGCGTTTGGCAGAGAGATGCGTCTGTAGGAACTGCATTCTGTTGGGTCTTTGTCTTTTAGGTGTCAGTGAGATTGAGGCTTGTGTCAGCATAGGTGGCAGGGTGTCCCTCACCAGTGAGTCTGTGAACATCTCCCGCAGGTGCGGGACCACTGCAAGCACAAATCTTTTCTAGATGTCCACCGGGACACCATCTGGTCCTGGAGCCTTCTCTGCCTGCATGGAACTAATACTCTCCAGAACTTCTCGCAGTTCTTGTGGTGCTTCCAGGCCCGTCTCCTATCCTCCCCCACGACTGGCATGCCTAGCCCATCGAGGAACTGCTTTCTCCCCGAGTCCCCTGCTGGGGGCTCTGAGGTATACAGCCCCCCGGTAGAAAGTCTCAAATATCCTGTTGACCTTTTCCAGCTCAGCCACTAAATTGCCTTTGCTATCCCTGATCTGGGCATTTCCCTCCTGGCTGCCTGCTTTCTCAGCAGGTGAGCCAGCAGGCGGCTGGCCTTGTCCCATGTGCCTGGCGGGGAGCAGGTCAAAGTCCATCTGTAGCTTTTTCCTCTCCGCCAGGAGCTCTACGGTCGGGGCCTCGAGCATCGCCGCTTCACGTCTAGTATGGAGTTGACTAGCTGTTACCTAGCTACCCCCTCTTCCCTGTTCCTCTGGGGCAGACTCTGCTGCTGCAGGGTCCCCCTTGAGCAGCTCCAGCTGATACAGCCTCAGTGCATCCCCCCAGGGCTGCAAGGACTAGGATGAAGCCCACCGTTCCTGGTTGAATTCCAAAGTCCATTGTCTGCAGGGAATGAAAGTCAGACATGCTAGCATGGTGCATCCCCCCCATGTCTGACCAGGTCTAACGGGCTACACAGTAGCCACAATCTGAACTGCAGATCCTGCCTCCCACATGTCCCCCCCCCCCTTCCCCATCCCCACACCCGTCCCCGACCGTTCCCCCGGCACTCTACCCACCGCGCCCGGCATCGTGGGGGCCTCTGGCAATGGTGCCCATTCCTGCTGCCAGGGATACCATTAGCTGGCATTACCCATGCCAGCGGTACGCTCCGCAGCCCCTATCTGGCACCATCCTGCAGAGGCTACTGAGGATATTGCCTTTGTTGGGCCCTCCGATGCCCCACCGGTGGGTGGCAGCCGGGTAGCGAGGGAAGTGTTGCTGAGGTGGAGGGTGGGGGATGGGGTGGTGGGGTGGAGGGTGGGTGCTAGGTATAGGAGCACCCATATGGCCGGTGTCACTCTGCACAATCACAGGCCACTGTGAGCGGTCAGTGGGATCCATAACAAGATGGCTGCTTTGCCATTGCCACGGCAATTATGGTATGTGTCCGGACACCCCCGTCCTTTGGGGAGTTATCCCAACCCCATGGCCCATCTGCTGGTCAACCCCCCGCCGCCCCCTACTGCCCCCCTTCACCCCCGGTCCTCGCGGAGACCCTCCAACACCCCACCCCTTCCCCAACCAGCCCTGCCAGTGGCAGGACGGGCAGCCCATGGTCGTGCCTCTGCATGTTCTACCGCCTCTCTCTCCCTTGTCAGCCATGGGCGCCCGTTTCCCGATTTTAAAAACCACAAGTGAACCTCGCCATCGGTAATTCCCCCAAGCGGAGGTGAAGCATCACGGTGGCCCCAGGGAATACCTGGTGAGGCCCGCTCATGATATGCGAATGGCGTTTGTTGCATGTGCGGGGTAGAACGTATTGACGCTGCTGTTGAGGCACTGGAGCATGGCATTCTGGCGTGCGTCCGGCGCCCGCCGTGACTTTGGCGTCATGACCAATTGTATTTCACTATTTTGGCGTCGGCCAACAGAAAATCGTCTCCTTTGTCTCTCAGGGAATCAAGGAGCATGGGGAGTGGGCAGGAAATTGATTTTTTGTTACTTTTGTTAGTACCAGAGCTCCTGGTTACTGCAACAAATTGCTAATTACTGGTTGCTGGGAAATTATCACAGGTACTTTAGGCCTCCCACTGAGAGAAATCTCTCCAACTAGCTGCTTCTTTATCTGCTAAACTGTTGCTCCTGATTACAACAGCAAAGAAGCCAAACAATATAAAATTGAATTGAAGGACATTAGTGTTAAAACTTTGAAATAATTGCCTTGCCACTTACTTGGCAATCAGATTGAATATTGGATTTGCTCCAAATGCGGTTACAAATTAGGTGATCATTTATTGATCTATTTATTTTATCCTCCTATTTTCACCAATCTATTTGTCATTAAGCTGTATGGTCGCTGGGGTATCAAAGATGGTGGGAGGGTCTCTGCTGGGGGGTTTGTCTGTTGGGGTGGCTGGGGGCTGGTGGGCAACCATGTGTGGGTCTGTCATGCCAATCCCTGGATTGTGTGTACCTGTTCTGGGGCAACCCTAGTCCCTGCTTATTCACCCCACCGACCACCCATAACTCCCACTGACCACGGAGGCTGAAGGCTATTGCTAACAGGGAATTGGCAATCGTAGTTAAGTGAAGGCTTCACACATCCCAAGTGGATTGCTGTGGGTAGCTTGCCATGGAGCATGTGGGGCTTATTGCCTAGCATTCCAACCAGACCATGATGCCTGGACACTGTGCAGGAGGCAACACCACGGACTCAGCAGCCAACATCCGAACAGCCAGGGGATGTGCCCCCACGCTGGGGACATGTCCATGGCCAGAAGTTGGCTGAGTGCAATGGGGAGGGGATCAGCACCTGGTAATGTTATGTGGGGGTGTCTGGGGTGCAGGGTGTGGGGCCTAGTGAGCAGAGGCCCCCGCTGCGGCCAGGTGTGCGTAAGGAGGGCGTGCAGGGTTGGGGGTGGGGGTGGGGGCGGGGTGGAAGGAGGAGAGCAATGGAGGGACCGGAGGGGTCCCGGGTTGGAAGACATCGCAGTTTGTCAGTCTAGCACCCTCTCCCAATTCCTTACAGGTATTGAACGGTATGAATGATATTTTGGACCCCGCTGAACTTGCCCTAGTGGTGCAGCTGGCAGGCCAGACACCAGACAAGGAGGCCGCAGCAGCAGCGTCGACAGAGTCGAGGCAGCGGACCATGCGCATGGCCCCGCCCCACAACCTGAGGACCCGGCCACCCATCAGGCCAGGGAGGGACCCAGAGGGGGAGGCCCGCAATGGCCCAAGATGCCGCTGGAATAAATTAATGTCGCTTCTCCACAAAAGTTAAACATGATTGTCATTTCACTGAAATAAAACAGGTAATGCAAGATCCCCTATGAATCAATGCCTAACTCATCCTCTGAGGTGGTATTTAATCAGCTCAAGCCAGTAGATCCAATGACGAATCCTGGTCTGTGCGAGTTAGTGGGCATCAGGCTACAAATTGCTTTAAGCCCACTTTTGGGCGTGGAATGAGCACCTGATTGAGAGTTTGTGCCCACTATGGGCCTTACTGTGCCATGGCTGGGATTTATCAGATGGTGGGAGGGGCACATGACAAGTGGTCAGCCTGGCAGGGATTCTGTGAGGGATGGTGTTGGGTGGGGGTGACTCTCCTTAATGGGCCACTCCCAGGGTTTCACTCCTTCCCCGAGGCTTCCTTCCAACTCCACTTCCCCCTGCCAAAGGGGCCTCAAACTGCAGCACCTGTAGAATCTGTGGTAAGCAGAATGCATAGACAATAGTAGATTGGCAGCAGTCAGAGAGATCCCCAAATGGTTACCCAAATTCCGATCCAATACCACATGCCTCTGATTCAAAGTGCTGGAGAGTTGTCAGCTTCTGATGGGCCAGCATTGCTCTGAGTTAGAACTTCCTTCCCCTGTGGGCTGAAGTCTGGCCTCAAGTCTATTAACAGTCAATTACCTGTTAAATGGCCATGTAATTTCCCCCTTGTGGGCTCTCTGCCAACCTGGCCCTGGGAATCCAGCACCTCGCATTTCACCCCATTATCTCTATTTCTCTCTGTACCTGACCTGATGACTATTTCTAGCATTTTCTGTTCTTATTTGGATTTCCAGCACCTGCATTAGTTTACCTTTTCCTATTCCAATGTTCTCTTGATTGCCATTGCATCTTTCACCCTCCATCAACTTGAATTCAGTGAAAGCTCCCCTGCCCATATCTTCCTCATACCCAATGCTGTTCACCCATCACCCCTATGCTCACTCTTAAAGATATAAAGAGCAGGAGAATAACTAGGGAAAGAGTAGGTGCCAATTGTGGACCATATAGGTAATCTGTGTGGTCCTCAAAGACATGTGTACAGTCCTCAGTGAATACTTTGCATCGGTCTTCACAATAAAAACGGACGGCGCAGGTATAGACTTCAGGATGCAGGTCTGTGAAATATTAGAGGAAATTAATGAAGAAAGAGAGAAGGTAAGAGCAAATTTATAGCCTTAAAAATGGATTGGTCTGCAGGCCTGGATGAGATGCATCCCAGGCTGTTGATGGAGGGGGGAGGAGATATCAGGGACGCTGGCAGTAATTGTTAAATCCTCTCTGACCACAGGTGAGGAGCCAGAGGACTGGAGCACAGCTAACATTGTCCCATTATTAAAAAAGGGGAGTTATGGACAGACCAGGAAATTACAGGCCAATAATTTCCTGCCCTGGCCACCAGGGCAAGTCAAAGGCTAGGAATCCTACGGTGAGTAACTTATGTCCTGATCCCCCAAAGCCTGTCCACCATCTACAAGGCACAAGTCAGGAGTGCAATGGAATACTCTCCGCTTTCCTGGGTGAGTGCAGCTCCAACAACACTCATGATGTTCAACACCATCCAGGACAAAGCAGCCCACTTGATTGCTGCCCCTTCTGCAAACATTCAAACCCTCCACTACCGCCGAACAGTGACAGACATGAATACCATCTACAAGATGCACTGCAGTAACTCACCTGTGGTGATATGCATCACTGTAGACACACACGAGGTTAATGTGAGTACCTGTAGACTAGCTAGACACTAGAGGGAGCACATGCGACATGACACACAGACATTCAACCAATAGGTCAGTAAGATAGGACACGACCAATGGGCATTCACGATACACACAGAGGTGACACCACCACAGGAGTGCATTACACCAACCTATATATAAAGGACACAGCACACATGATCTTCCTCTTTCCAGTGGAGACACTCAGTGAGTACAGACACAGGGTTGATTGAACATCACACCCACCACGTGGATTGTAGCAGATTGGTTCGTCAGTCTGAGTAGCTATAGAAGGATTAACAGTGGAGTCGAATCCAAGTCCGAATACAGGAGGGAGATAGAGAACCTAGTGGAGTGGTGTAATGACAACAATCTCTCCCTCAATGCCAGCAAAACTAAAGAGCTGGTCATCGACTTCAGGAAGCAAAGTACTGTACAAACCCCTGTCAGCATCAACGGAGCCGAGGTGGAGATGGTGAGCAGTTTCAAATTCCTAGGGGTGCACATCACCAAAAATCTATCCTGGTCCACTCACGTTGACGCTATCACCAAGAAAGCACAACAGCGCCTATACTTCCTCAGGAAACTAAGGAAATTCGGCATGTCCACATTAACCCTTACCAACTTTTACAGATGCACTATAGAGAGCATCCTATTGGGCAGCATCACAGCCTGGTATGGCAACTGCTCGGCCCAGGACCGCAAGGAACTTCAGAGAGTCGTGAATACCGCCCAGTCCATCACACGAACCTGCCTCCCATCCATTGATTCCATCTACACCTCCCGCTGCCGGGGGAAAGCGGGCAGCATAATCAAGGATCCCTCCCACCCGGCTTACTCACTTTTCCAACTTCTTCCATCGGGCAGGAGATTCAGAAGTCTGAGAACACGCACGAACAGACTCACAAACAGCTTCTTCCCCACTGTCACCACGCTCCTAAATGACCCTCTTATTGACTGACCTCATTAACACTACATCCTGTATGCTTCAACCGATGCCAATGCTTATGTAGTTACATTGTATATCTTGTGTTGCCCTATTATGTATTCTCATGTATTTTCTTGAATTGTTTAATTCCCTTTTCTTCCATGTACTGAATGATCTGTTGAGCTGCTTGCAGAAAAATACTTTTCACTGTACCTCGGTACACGTGACAATAAACAAATCCAATCCAATCCAATCCAAGTAGGAGAATTGTTAATAGTTCAATAAACGTGTTGAAGCTATCTCCACGTCTGAACCTTCCTTTGTCAGATTGCACATCAAGGAAGCAGCTAATGCTACGTCAAGAGCATAACAAGACATCACCAAGGTTCCTTAGACAGCTCTTTCCAAACCCACGACCGCTACCATCTAGAAGGACAAGAGCAGCAGATACCTGGGAACCCCACCACCTGGAGGTTCCCCTCCAAGTCACTCACCACCCTGACTTGGAAATATATCACCGCTCCGTGACTCTCACTGGGGCGATATCCTGGAACTCCCTCCGTAACAGCATCGTGGGTGCACCTACACCTCAATGACTGCAGCAATTCAAGAAGGCAACTCACCACCTTCTGAAGGGCAACTAGGGATGAGCAATAAACGCTGGCCTAACCAGTCCCATAAATGAATTTTTAAAAAGTAAGTCTAACCTAGGTGGTGGGAGGTTATGAGAAAGAATTCTGAGGAACAGAATATATCTGCACTTAGATAAGCATGGGCCAATCAGGGATAGTCAGCATGGTTTGTAAAGAGGAGATCGTGTTTGACAAATTTAATCACATTTTTTGAGGAGGTAACCAGAAGTGTTGACGAGGATAACAAATTTGATGTGGCCTGCAGCAAGGCTTCTTACAGGGTCACTCATGGCAGACTGAACAACAAAGGTCGGGCCCATGAGATGCAAAGCAAAGTGGCATATTGGGCAAAATTCTCTCAAAAAATGACTAAGGGGGGACTTCTCCAGCTGTACCTGCCCGGCGCCGAGAATTTCCTGCCTGATGTCAATGGACCTTTACATCGTCCGCATCCTGCCTGTAGCGATCCTGTGGCGGGCAGGGCGGAAGAATCCAGCACCAAGTGTCATTATGGCAGGAACCGCAGAGTGGTTTCCACTGGATGTTTGGCCGTGATTCCAATTGGAGCTTGGGGGGATTCTGACTGAAAGACCCCGGGCGCGATTCTCAGCCCCCACGTCGGGTGGGAGAATAGCGGGGGGGGGCCTCCTGACATTTTTCACGCCCTCCCGCTATTCTCCCCCCCACGCCCGACCCACGCCACGAATCGACGCTCACCGTTTTTTACGCCGAGCGGCGATTCTCCGAGGCCGATGGGCCGAGCGGCCGGGTTTCGCGCCCGTTTCAACATGGCAGCAAACACACCTGCTCGCTGCTGACGTGAAACGGGCGGCAGATGCCCGTTTGGGGCATCTGGGGGCCCGATTGGCATGGCAGTACCACGGCCGTGCCAAGGGGGCATAGGCCCGCGATCGGTGCCCACCGATCGCAGGCCGTGCATCCGTAACGAATGCACTCTTTTCCCTCCGCTGCCCCGCAAGATCAAGCCGCTACGTCTTGCGGGGCGGGTGAGGGAAAAGATGCCAACTGCGCATGCGCGGCGGACGTCATCGGCCACGTCAGCCGGCGTGACGCTTGGCGTGCGGCCTTGACGCACGGGGCCGTGCTCCTAGCCCCGCCCGGGGAGGAGAATCGGCCCCGGAAGTGGGCGTGAAGTCTGCCGTGGGTTACGGCCTGTCCCACGGCAGCCTTTACGATTCTCCGCATTTGCGGAGAATCTAGCCCCCACATTTCAAATTTTTATCTGGAGTGGAGGACTAAAGATGCCGGCAAGACAGGCTACTTAGAAATCGATGCAGACTTTTAAAAACATTTTTCCAATTAAGGGGCAATTTAGCATGGTCAATCCATCTACTCTGCACATCTTTGGGCTGTGGGGGTGAAACCCACACAGACACGGGGAGAATGTGTAAACGCCACATGGGCGGTGACCTGGGATCGGGATCGAACCCGGGTCCTCAGCGCCGTGAGGCAGCAGTGCTAACCACTGTGCCACCGTGCCGCCCAGGGCTCTCCTTGCTAAGGGGAAACTCCTCCTCCTTAAAAAGGAAGTTCATGAGGGAAACCGTATGGTCATGATCCCGGGACCTCCGTTGGTGTTATAACAGCACCCCATTCCCTTATCTGGGGTCTACCTGCTTGGCAGCAGTCAGTGAGATCCCTAAATGGTTACCCAAATTCCGATCCAATACTACATGCCTCTGATTCAAAGTGCTGGAGAGTTGTCAGCTTTTGATGGGCCAGCATGAGGGGCTGAAGTCTGGCCTCAAGTCTATTAACAGTCAATTACCTGTTTTTACCTCTTTACCCGATTCGAACCCGGGTCCTCAGTGCCGCTGTCCCAGTGCTAACCACTGCGCCACATTCCGCCCTAAGGGAGCGATTCTCTGTAAAAATTTCGAAATGTGCTAGTGAGCAGTAATTGACACGAGCTTCTATGTGCTCGGCGCAGTGAGGCAGCAATGCTTTTCAACATTGATCCATTTAACGGGGCCTCACGTGCTTACCGCCCCAAATACCGGCTCGTCAGCTGATTAGTCGGCACCGCGCTCGCTGTGGTGAATGTAACTCCGTAATTCACACTGTATTGTATATACATGAGACCATGCATTGATAAGCGCAGTTGCGTTGCCCGACCACTAGGCGGAGTAGTGCTGGGAATGCTTAGGAGTTTGTACAGGGCTCCACCCTTGGCTCCACCCACGACTCCTCCCCCTGGACTGCTGTATAAATACCAATGCTCAGAGCCAGTCGTTCAGTTCATCGAGAGTTCAACGTGGAACAGGCTGGCTCTGTTGTAAGTAGATTAAAACCACTGTTCACATCTTAAAGCACGCGTCTAGTGAATTGATGGTCTCATCACTCGCCAGCCCCCGGCTAACAAAGTCGAGCAGCACTTAAGCTGCACTTGCTCAGCCGCACCCGCCAGCTCATAATAATGGCACCCTGGAGACCGGCACCAAGATTCGGGGATGGTGACCTGGAGAGACTCCTGGATGCGGTGGAGGCCAGGAGGGATGTCCTGTTCCCCCGAGAGTCCCGGAGGGTGAGCCACAAGACAGCCAGTGCTGCCTGGGATGAGGAGGAGGCAGCATTCAGCTTGGGCAGCACGAGTGAGTAGACACCAACGTCCCAGCCCCCACCCCCCCAAGGGAGCATCCCCCAAGACGACACCAAACCCTCCCTCCATCCCCCTCCCCCTTCAGCACTCCCTTCACCCACCCCTTCCTTTCACAGCCCCCCCACCCCTCACAAATGTGAACCATGCGTGTGGCAAACGATGCCCTCGCTGTGTCCCCTCAGGAAAAGCTCTCCCTTAATCGGCGGGAGAGACGAAGACAGGGGGTGGGGTGCCAGACTTGAGAATCCTCACCTCCTTTGAGGAGTGGGCCCTGAAGGTGACTGGTGTGGCCGAGGACAGGGAGGTCACCACACGGAGGCTGGCGGGCGCCGCAGAGGTAAGGAACCACTAGGCTCCACCCGGAGGACCTGTCAAATGTGAGTTGTTATTGCCATACTGACTGACCCATCTCTCCCACTGACCACATGTCCATTATCCTGCAGGTCCTCCAGCCGACGCTGTCAGCCCATCCGGGAGCCACCCTCTCCTGACCCCGAGGAGACCACCTCGGAGGAGAGCTCCAAGGATGCAACTGTTATAGTCACGGCACAGCTGTCATCCCCACCCTCCACCAGCGCAGATACACACACCTCGGTGGGAATGTTAGTGGTCAGACTTCTGGGGCACAGCCTGGTGAGCACCACACAGCTGCTGGTGTACATCAGGTGGAGGCAGGAACTCCCAGGCGAGACAGCAGTCAGAGGTCTGCTGGATCCCAGGATCTAGCTTGGTCCCAGCCTGATGCTGAGCCTCTGGAACATGGTTACCATGGGAGATGATAGGGAGCGGCCGGGACATTCATAGGGAGATGAGAGTGTCACTCCCTTCACACCACCTCCCCCACAAATGTGATCCACGCATATGGCTAATGATGCCCTCTCTGTGTCCCCCTCCCCATCCCTTACCTCAACGTATCTGATGATGCAGGGGCAGCCGGGGCTCGAACCAGCTGCCCCTCCGTCCCAAGATGGGGGTTCTGGGTGATCGGTGTGGCAGACGGGCAGGGACAAAGGTTGCCCCCGGAATGGAGTTGGGATCCAAAGGTTGGCATGGTGGTGCCGCGAGCAATTGCCGGCCCCAGCACCTCTGCCCACCCTCCTATGGCGGCCCACCACTGCTGAGGGTCCTCCAGCCCCCAGCCAAGGGTCCCTCATCCCCGGCCGAGCACAGGGGCAGCAAACCCAGCACCCCTGGGTTCTTTGCTTCTGAGCTACGGTGGCTACCCACCTCCTCGGTCCCCATAGAAGCTCTTCCATCAGGTTCACGTTTTTCAAAGGGAATACTAATCAGCGCCAACGTGAGCACTTGCTGGGGAGGCTGGTGAATGACAGGAGGCCATTGGATAAGGGGTGGCTCTCGTTAATTGTATGGAAATGGGGCTTAAGTGGTGATAACTGGTTTCGCCTCAGAAGTGGACCAGATGCATCGCAAACTGTTTGGCGTCTGGCGCGGTTCCTGTTTTTGGCCTCTCCCGCTATTCACCAGCCTCGTTAGACTTGAGCGCGAGTGTAACCAGGCTGGAAGATCGCGGCCTAAGTGCGGCTGTTGTGAAGAGAAACCCCCAAGGACACAAATAATGGCAACGTACTGTTGAATAGCTGGACGTTTCCCGCCACTGCAGTCATCATGAAACATTCCACTATATGTGCCCAACACCGGATATAGATTTTTTTCTGGTTAAATCAGGCCCATTGATTCCAATCCCTCTCCTCCCACTTGAATCACCGGCCTGGATTTCTACCCTATTTCGTTTCAGTTTAGCTCCAATTCGTTTAAAGTTGTGGGTCTTAAGTGACTGCATTTTGCAGCCATAACACAGGATGGCAGTATCACCCTCCCCAATGAATCCATACAGCCGCTTCAGTGCAGAGAATCAACTCCAACATACATTCATGTTGTGCCTTTAATGTAGAAGAAAGTCCCAAGTGAGCCTCACAGAAATATAAAGGATGGATGCAAAACCAAAGAAGGAGGTAAATAGCCAAAATTCTGGTCAGAAAGGTTTGTTTTGAGGAGGTTTCCAAAGTAAGAGTGAGAGATAGAGGGGTAAAGGGGCCTGAAGAGAGAATCTAATTGCTTTGGGCCTCCAATGTCTAATAATATGGGGATGTGGAGCACATGCAGGAGAGATGTTGTAGGAATGGAGGAGTTTGCAGAAATAGGGGGGAGGTTGTAGAGAAAGGGTTACAGAAATAAGGAGGAGGTTACAGAGACAGGGAGGAGGTTACAGAGACAGGGAGGAGGTTGCAGAGATAGGGAGAAGGTTACAGAGATAGGGAGGAAGAGGGCGGAACAGTGGCGCTGTGGTTAGCACTGCTGCTTGCGGCACTGAGGACCCGGGTTCGATCCCGGCCCTGGGTCACTGTCCGTGTGGAGTTTGCACATTCTCCCCGTGTCTGCACGGATTTCACCCCCACAACCCAAAGATGTGCAAGTTAGGTGGATTGGCCATGCTAAATTGCCCCTTAATTGGGAAAAAAAAATAATTGGGTACTCTACATTTTAAAAGAAAAAAGAAAGAGATAGGGAGGACATATACGTGGATTCCAACACAAGGCCGAGAATTATAAATTTGAGGTTTTGGGTGTGATTTGGCGAGCAGAGCCAATGAGTGAATGGGACTGGCATGAATTGGTGGGAAAGGGTATGGAATTTGTGGCTTGGGAATTAGCTTTGGTCTTCCAAATATTTAACTGAAAGAAACTGGACTTCACGCAAGACTGAATGTTGGGTAAGTGGTCTGAAAACAGAGAAGCAGTTGCTGGAGAGGTAGAGCCTTGTGCCACCAGTGTCCATGCAGAAACAGACCCTATATCTGAAAATGATATAGTCAAAGGGCAGTGACAGATAATGAAGTGGATGGGACCAAGGATGGATCCTTAGCGGTAGAGCAGGAAGAGGAGACGTTACTGAAGGTGCTCTGGCTATGAATGGATAAGTAAGAATGCAGCCAAGTGAAAACCGTCCTATTCAGATGGATAATGCTGGTTGGTGTTGGGGAAGGATGGTTTGGTCAATCATGTCAAAGACTGCAAAGAATTTCATGGTATGATGATCAATACAGCAGTCACAAATAACGTAATTTTTGTGTTTCATTAGGATTCTTTAAGTGTTGTGGTAGGGCAGAAACCTGGGGCGGGATTCTCCCGTACCCAGCGGGGCGGGGGCCCCGGCGATACGGAGTGGCGTGAACCACTCTGGCGTCGGGCCGCCACAAAGGTGCGGAATCCTCCGCACCTTCAGGGGCTAGGCCGGTGCCGGAGTGGTTTGCGCCCCGCCAGCCGGCGTGGAAGGTCTTTTGCGCCGTGCCAGCCGGGGCCGAAGGGACTCCGCCAGCCGGCACGGGTCCGCGCATGCATGGGAGCGTCAGCGGCTGCTGACGTCATCCCTGCGCATGCGCGGGGGGAGGTTCACCTATGCGTCGGCCATCACGGAGGCTGACATGGCCGGCGCGTAGGAAAAGAGTGCCCCCATGGCACAGGCCCGCCCGCGGATCGGTGGGCCCCGATCACGGGCCAGGCCACCATGGGGGCACCCCTTGGGGCCAGATCGCCCCGCGCACCCCCCAGGACCCCGGAGCCTGCCCGCGTCACCCGGTCTCGCCGGTAAGGGACCTAGTCCAATTTACGCCGGCGGGACTGGTATATTACGAGCGGGACTTTGGCTCATCGCGGACCGGAGAATCGCCGGGGGGGCCGCTGTGAGCGTCCGCCGACCGGAGTGGCGCGATTCCCACCCCCGCCAATTCTCGGGCGCCGCAGAATTCGGCGGCCGGTGGGTCGGGATTCACGCGGCTCCCCCGGGGATTCTCCGACCCAGCGGGGGGGGGTCAGAGAATCCCACCCATGATTAGAGAGATTCAAGAATTAAATTGTGGGAGGATAGGCAGGATTGGGGATGCAACACCACCTTCAAGGATGTTGGAAAGGAAGATTAGAAATGAGACAGAAGCTTACCAGGACAGATGGATCAAGGGTAGGATTTTGAAGAAAGTGGTGATGAAAATGTTTTTGAATGGGCTGGATATTCCGTGCAAGCACAGATGATGCAACACTTTGTGAGGAGATAGCGCATTGTAGTTATGTCAGTGAACTTCTAATCTAGAGGCCCAGGCTAATGGCCTGTGGACATGAGTTCAAATCCAACCATGGTAGCTGGTGGAATTTAAATTCAATTAATAAATCGGGAATTGAAAGTTAGCATCAGTAATGGTGACCATACAACGACCATGGATTGTAAAAACCCATCGGGTTCATTGAGGTAGGAAACCTGTAATCCTTACCCAGTCAGGCCTACACATACTCCACACGTAGTGGGACTGTTGAAGAAAAATGGTTAACTCTTAGCAGTCCTCTAAAATGGCCAAGCAGGCCAGTCAAAGGGCAATTTTGGCAAGAAATGCTAGCCTGTCCAGCGACGCCCACATCTCATAAAGGAATGAAGAGAAATCTTACCCTTTGTGGTGATCACAAGTTAACTAGATGCAATACAACTGAGCAAACACTAGAGGGGGCACGGGAGAGCCATATAAATAGACGGCGACAGGATGTGAGGACACACTTCACAGAGGGCAGAACTTGGGGCAGGACACATACACCCACACATACCAGCTAGGAACACTGAAGGTAACCTTAGGAAACAGCTCTGAAGAGAGAACGAACTCACAATAAAGCATCTTCTCCACATTTGAGACTACGAGCTTTATTAAGACACGAGTAACAACACATGGTACCCAGGAGTGGCTTCAGACGCTTACTACAGGACAACTCAGTGGCAGATACAGAAAGCTCAAAATGGCATGGAAATCTCCTACTGGACATTTGACTTGGGAAGACATCGCTAATTCGAGGATGTGGCTTGGATACCCAGAGCAGCTAGACTTGACTGGCAATGTAAGAGGTGTCTGGAAAAGGTTTAAACAAATGTTTGATTTGGATCTCGTAGCTAATGAGGTACAAGAAGCCTCCGACAACATTAAAATAGCAATTCTCACCGCAGGGCCTGTAAATAGGAAAGTGTATAATGGATTTAAATATTCAAAAGATGAAGACAGAAACAGCTTACAAACGTTACTAAACAAATTTGAAGAGTACTGTGAGAAATTTGAACAGCAAGGCATGCTCAGAGCCCAAACTGCACAGAGACTGAGTGATGCAAAACTTAAAAAATCACGAAAAGAACAAGAAATCGCGAATGAAAAGTACAGATCAAAAAGAAGAAATAACACGAATTTCTCACAAAGCCAAAACGCTGAAACCCAGTCCAAATCGGGAAGAGAAGGTAACTTACAACTTTTAGAAATCCAGTCCAGATGGGACAGAAAAATCGCTGAAATCCGCGAAAAAATGGCGTTGGAGCACATTTTGCAGTCTCCGGTAAGCAAAGAACTACAAATTGCATCTGCGCATGCGCCGGAACCGGAAGCCGCGCATGCGCAGTTTAAAAAATATCGCGGTGCCGATCGTTATGCGCAGTCAAAAAAAGTTTTGGTCGCGGATCGTAATGCGCATGCGCACGCCGCGCATGCGCAATGGAAACAAAACCGCACAGTGAAGGAGGAAGGCCGATTTTCGCATGCGCAATGCATTCCTGCGCATGACGTCTGAGCATCCCGACCACGCCCACTTAAAAGGGAAATGCCCGAAAATTGCAAACAAGACACTTAAAGTGGTAAACACAAATTTTCTTGCCTCAGAACACAGAAAAACGCCTGAACTTAAACCAACAGTTAAAAACAACTTGCACAACACCCTGAAAAAAACAGTCTGCACCACCCAAAGTGAAGAGAACAAAAAGAATTACGAAACAACAAAAGATGATTTGTTTTTCGAAGATTACCTCTCAGACATGGCTGAGTCAGTCGGATATGCTTATCACAGCATCAGCGACACGGTCGCAAAGCACAACACGAACCAACTCGTGGTAGATGGATCCAACCAAGATGATTTGGTTTTCAAAGAACACTACTCAGACATGGCTGAGTCAGTCGGATATGCTTATCACAGCATCAGCGACACGGTCGCAAAGTTCAACACGAATCAACTCGTGGTAGAAGAATCCAACCAGGATGATTTGGTTTTCGAAGAATACTACTCAGACACAGCTGAGTCAGTCGGATATGCTTATCACAGCATCAGCGACACGGTCGCAAAGTTCAACATGAATCAACTCGTGGTAGAAGAAGCCAACGAAGATGAAATGGGTTTCAAAGAATACTACTCAGACATGGAGGAGTTATTTGGACATGCTGATCACAGCATCAACGACACCGTTGCAAAGCTCAACACGACTCTACTCATGGTAGATGAATCCAACACCATGATGCCATGGCAGCTCGTCGATACATTGGATGACAGCAATACCCTAGACGACGACAACGCCACACAGAGAGCACAGGAAGACTCCACAGAGCGAGCGATGACAGGCTCCACAGTGCGAGTGATGAAAGACTCCAAAAGGGATGCAAGCAAACACTCCCTGGCGAACACCATGCATGAACAAGACCATGCAGGTAAACCCGCTGTATCTGAGCAACCGCAAGCAGACTATGAAAGTCTACCAAGCTCACAGGAACAGGAAGAAGACAACGTACATCTAACCACTGACACCATGCATGCACAAGACCATGAAGGTCAACCTGCCGTATCTGAGCAACCACAAGCAGACTATGAAAGTCTAACAAGCTCACATGAACAAGAGGAAGACAATGCACCTCTACCCACTGCATGCGAAGACAGTGACAAGGTGATCACACTCGACGTACAGGATCACAGCGAGACTGACAGTTCTCAGCTTGTCTGTACCGAAGCACAGAGCGAAAACAGTAACAAGGTGATCGCACTCGACGTACAGGATCACAGCGAGACTGACAGTTCTCAGCTTGTCTGTACAGAAGCACAGAGTCGGGCCACCCAACAGTCCAGAGAGACGATGCCGAAAGAAAACATGCAGATTTTGACTCCAGAAGAGGAGCACCTGGAATCCAGAGAGACAACGCCGAAAGAAACCATGCAGATTCTGACTCCAGAAGAGGAGCACCTGGAGTCCAGAGAGACCAAGCCAAAAGAAAACATGCAGATTTTGACTCCAGAAGAGGAGCACCTGGAGTCCAGAGAGACAACGCCGAAAGAAACCATGCAGATTCTGACTCCAGAAGAGGAGCACCTGGAGTCCAGAGAGACCAAGCCAAAAGAAACCATGCAGATTTTGACTCCAGAAGAGGAGCACCTGGAGTCCAGTGAGACAACATCAACAGAAATCATGAAGATTTCAACTCCAGAAGCGGAGCACCAAGAGTCCGGAGACACCACGTCAACTGAAATCATGCAGATTTGGACTCCAGAAGAGGAGCGCCAGGAGTCCACAGACATCACGTCAATTGTAATCATGGAGGTTTTGACTCCAGAAGAGGAGCGCCAAGAATCCAGAGACACCGCGTCAAATGAAATCGAGAAGAATTTGACTCCGGAAGAGGAGCACCAAGAAAGCAAAGATGAGGAATCCAATTCTCCACAAATGAGTGAGGTCACCTGCACCGATGCAACATCAGATCATTCGCACCACTCTCGAGACGAAATGCTCAATGAATCAAATTATCCACTCGGGACACGAATAGAGTATAACAAGAAAAACAAAAGTCAAAAGAAGCACAGCAGAAACGGGACAAACAACAGCAAGAACAAAAGCAACATGAAGCGCGACAAGACCAACAACAATAGCAAGAAGCACAGCAGAAACGAGAGCGACAACAGAAAGAACAAAAGCAACATGAAGCGCGACAAGACAAACAACAAAGTCAGGCACAAAGATAGCGACAACGACAGAGACAGAGACAACAAGAACGGCAACGAAAACAACAAAGTCAGGAACAAAGATAGCGACAACACCAAAGACAGAAACGACAAAAACAGAAACACGAACGGCAACGAAAACAACAAAGTCAGGAACAACGACAGTGCCAACACCAAAGACAGAAACGACAAAAACAGCAACAAGTACGGCAACGAAAACAACAAAAACAGGAACGACAGAAACAACAGCAATGAAACAACGACTTGTACACAATGGTACTACTCGGCACATGAAGGACAATGCCACAGCACACTGCAAAACGATGACAAGACTACAAACATGTCATGGGATGACAACGAATCGCACAAACTCACGTCTGCTCCAGAACGAGCAAGCACACCAGCATCCAAGGCGGATGAGACAATAAATCAACACCACAAGCACAGAAAAAAGTCCATACCAGTCAACATCAGTGAGGTGACCATGCAAACACCTCGGGATGATGCATTGGGTACTTAAAATAACAAGGAACACCAACAACATTCACAGCGGACTTGCAATATCAATATCACCACGTCATCAACAACAAAAAGAAAAAAAAAGCTCTGAACAAATTCATCAAGTTTGGACTCATAAATGTTTTTATTAAGATTGGACATATAACTACATTGGCTTTGTACAATATGCAATAGCACCATCACCTGTATAGATACGCATATCATAAGTAACTGTTTTCTATAATTTTCTTTAACGATACAGCAAATATGTAAAGAGAAAAAGGGGGATGTGGTGATCGTAGATTTACTAGATACAAAACAACTGAGCAAACACCAGAGGGAGAGCTATAAATACACCGGGACAGGATGTACAATTTTCTTTAACGATGTACAGAAAATATGTAAAGAGAAAAAGGGGGATGTGGTGATCACAAGTTAACTAGATGCAATACAACTGAGGAAACACTAGAGGGGGCACGGGAGAGCCATATAAATAGACGGCGACAGGATGTGAGGACACACTTCACAAAGGGCAGAACTTGGGGCAGGACACATACACCCACACATACCAGCTAGGAACACTGAAGGTAACCTTAGGAAACAGCTCTGAAGAGAGAACGAACTCACAATAAAGCATCTTCTCCACATTTGAGACTACGAGCTTTATTAAGACACGAGTAACAACACACCCTTCGCAATGCCCAAGCCCCCAAACACTCCTCGAAGGTGAACAGCCATTTACTTGTCCTTGTTTCAATCAAGTATACCGTATACACCAATCAGGAAGCAGTCTCCAGGACACTGGGGAGACCAAACACAGATTGGGTTCCGACTTTGAGGAACACCTCTGCTCAGTCGCAAGGGTTACCCTGAGCTTGGGGTTGCTTGTCAGCTACCATGACAGGGACACAAAGGCAAGTTGGCGAAAAAAAAGAAAAGGCTGGAATTTAGCAGATTCAACAGCATGTGTCGAAAAATAAACAAAATTAATGGGCTGGATTCTAAGCGGGGCGGGATTAAGTACACGCCGGAGAGAAAGTTAGTCGGCAGCCAATGTCCCAGGAAAAAGACTGCCCTGTAGCCATAAAGCGCTGTCGGCAGGCTAAGTGAGGCAAAAGTGGAACTTCCGCTCTTCAGTGGGAGGAAGACCCACTTTTGAGAGCTGCCAACTAATCTGGTTGGCTGGCCGCTCTGGCAGTGCCAGCTCAGTGGTAGGCACCACCAGGACTATAAGGAAGAGTGATGGCTCCAAAGAGAGACATGTCCTGAGCCTTTAGGGCAGAAATGGAAGGGGAGAGGGAGTTTTGGTGGCGGGCCTTGAAGGGTAGATGATGAGGAATGAAGAAAGGGGATACCTTGGGAAGGGTTTCCTCCAATGTGCAGAGGGAACCCCCTGAATAATGTGCCACTCCTTCCTTTCTCTCTTGGGGCTGGATGGGAGAGCGTAGAATGCAGCCCAACGTTTCAGGTGAATGACCTCTCACCAGAACTAGAAAAATTTAGAGATGTAACAGGGGTTTGAAACAAATATAAAGGCAGAAAATGGAGGAACAAAGGAAACATAAAAGGGAAGATCTGTGATGGGGTGGAAGGCAGGAGAGATTAAATAACAAAACAGATGACGAGGCAAGGTACAAGACAGTGGGACAGAAGGTCAAGGATAGAGAAGTCAGAGTAGTAGTAATAATAATAAGTATTAGTGTCATAAGTGGGCTTACATTAACACTGCAATGAAGTTACTGCGAAAAGCCCCTGGTCGCCACATTCCGGCGCCTGTTCGGGTACTCTGAGTAAGAATTCCGAATGTCCACATTACCTAATAGTACGTCTTTCGGGACTTGTAGGAGGAAACCGGAGCACCTGGATGAAACCCACTCAGACACGGGGAGAACGTGCAGACTCCGCACAGACAGTGATCCAAGCCGGGAATCGAACCTGGGTCCCTGGTGCTGCGAAGCAACAGTGTTAACCACGTCCGTACTGGAGAAGGGAATTCAAATGACCATCAACCAGAGGTGGATTCTCTCTCTGATTCTCTCTCTCTTGCAAAGGGAATGGAATATAAAAGAAGCAAACATTTACTGCAGCTTAGCAGGGGTACTCGGGGGGGGGGGGGGGGGGGGGGGGGGGGCGTGTGTATCTGGCCCCGGGAGGTGCCCCCACGGTGGCCTGACCCATGATCGGCACCCACCGATCCACGGGTAGGCCTGTGCCGTGGGGGCACTCTATTCTTCCGCGTCAGCCATTGCGGAGGAACACAGTGGCGGAGGAACCCCCTCTGCGCATGCGCTGGGATGACGCCAGCATACGCTGGCGCTCCCGCGCATGCACCAACTCGCGCCAGCCGGAGGTTTGGTCTCCTTATTTGAAAAATAATAGAATTTGTGAGAAGCAGTTCAAAGAAGCTTCACTGACTCATTCGTAGGATGAAATGATTATCTTATGAAGCAAGATTGAACAGGTTGGCCCCATACCCTTTATGAAAGGATGACAAGTGATCTTATTGAAGCATATAAGAACCTGAGGGGATTTGAGAGGGTGGATACCAGGAGGATGTTTCCTCCTGAAGGGAGACTCAAAGGAGGGGGCACAGTTTAAGAATAAGAGATGTCCCTTTTCAGACAGAGATGAGGATAAAAATGTTTTTTCAGAGGGTCGTTAGACTGTGGAATTCTCTTCTCCAAAAAGCAGTGGAGGCTGGGTCATTGATTTTTTTTTCAAGGCTGAATTAGATGAATCTTTGATAGACAAGAGAGTCAAGGGTTGTGGGAGACAGGCAGGCAGGAGAGTGGAGCTAAGACCACAATCGAAACAGCCATGATCTTATTAAATGGCAGAGCAGACTGAAGAGTCCAAATGGCCAATTCCTTCTCCGAAATCCTAATGTTCCTATGTTTTTATTCTTCTTCCATTGTTTACCCCTCTTGAATGTTTTTAAGATGTAGGAATAACATGGTTGGCAACTTCAGTACTTTTCCCCCCAAGCATTTTTCGAAACTAAGATTTTATCGTCGACCATTTCCACCATTCTATTTATCCGAGGATCACAATTAAGATTTTCTGCACTTTCAAGCTGGAAGAAATAGGTAGAAGTTTCAGCAAACTCATAAATCCTGGTAAAAATGTCCCGCTTGTTACAAACATGGAGCTGAACAGCCGGGATAGTACTTACTGAGCTCCAGCCAATCCTGCAAGCATGTTTCCTTTGAAGATAAAATTATGTTCGGATTTTCCAACCTCAGGAATCCCACAATCTGGCTGTCTCTGCTTTTGAGGCTGAGATGCAGTTTGCCAAGGTGAGAATTCGGGAAATGTTAACTGTATTAATGTTGTGCCTTGGAAGAGCTGCTACTTATCTGATATGAGCAAATAAAAACAGTTTCACAGACATTTTAACATATGCTTTCCCCAATTTTTTCCTCTTTCTTCCTTGAAGGTCCTGTTATGGGGTGTTTTTACAGCCATTGGCTATCCTCCAGTACATCCACCTACTAACCATTCTTCCTGTATGAGTCGAAGCCAGGCGTGTTGTGGTAGGTTTTGCTGATGATGGCTTCGCTCAATATTTAACATGCACATTTTCCAGCAAGTATTTCTGCATAGTGATCAGGTGAAGAATCTCCAGCAGAAATTGACCCTCTTTTGGGGCGGCATGTGGCGCAGTGGACTCGGGTTCGAATCCCCGGCTCTGGGTCACCGTCCGTGTGAAGTTTGCACATTCTCCCCGTGTCTGTGTGGGTTTCACCCCCACAACCCAAAGATGTGCAGGTTAGGTGGATTGGCTACGCTAAATTGCCCCTTAATTGGAAAATAAAATTGGGTGCTCTAAATTTTTTTTAAAAAATTGACCCTGTTTTACTGATGCTAAATATAGCACTCCACGAGCTTGGAGCAGTCAACTCAATATAGATCATTTGGCTGGACTTGATCCCACTGAGGAGGCTCATAAATAGAATTTTTTTTTTCAGAGAATTTACAATGCAGAAGGAGGCCATTCGACCCATCGAGTCTGCACCGGCTCTTGGAAAGAGCACCCTACCCAAGGTCAACACCTCCCCCTATCCCAATAACCCAGTAACCCCACCCAACACTAAGGGCAATTTTGGACACTAAGGGCAATTTATCATGGCCAATCCACCTAACCTGCACATCTTTGGACTGTGGGAGGAAACCGGAGCACCCGGAGGAAACCCACACACACACACGGGGAGGATGTGCAGACTCCGCACAGACAGTGACCCAAGCCGGAATCGAACCTGGGACCCCGGAGCTGTGAAACCATTGTGCTATCCCCAATGCTACCGTGGATAGCACAATGTCGTGGAGGCTGGTTGTATTCATTCATTGTGCCAGACTTAATTGATGTGCCAGATCCCACTGGAGCCTGAGGAACGGGAATATATGGTGTAGACATTCCATATACCTGGCTGACATTTGCATGGTTAGGAGTGGAGAGAGGTTTCAGCCTTCTTGAGAGACAGAAAGCGCTCTGAGCCCTGGGATAATGAGGTCTCTTCTCTTTTACAAGAATGCTACTGGTGTTTCACTGGAGTTACAGCAGAAAGTCAAAATAATTGTGGATAAATTTGAGGGCTTCTTTTTCTACACGTCCACATTTCCATATATTCTAATCATAACCCAGGTGTTTTCCAAAGGTAAAGGGCCATCCTAGGTGTTTCCCACACATTCAGTGCAAAGTTGAATGGTTCCTCTAAGAGTCAATTTGTAGCCTTTGCCTCTGAGTCAGGTCAGTAATATAAGCCTTCACTTGCGGACTTGAATGTGGATGTGATTTAACACCCAAAAAACAGAGTCCTGTTTTGGGCGCATATAGAGGGGTGTTTCTTGGCACCTGCAGTGCTGAGAATGACCACACTATCAAACCGGACAAGCCACACTTACCTCACTTCCTGCACTGATGAGCTCAGCCATTTGTAAATACTACCCCGATCTCTAGACGCCTTGGACTCCCCACCGTGACCTCCGGATCCCCTCAATACCTCATCTTACTTCTTAGGCGGTCCTCGAGCACCCCCCCCCCCCCCCCTCCCCGCCGCCCCAACCCACCTCTTAGGGCTAGGACATCCCCAGGTCTGATATCTGGCAGCGGCAGCCTGCCAGCCTGACAGTGCTCCTGCCAGCCTGCAGCCTGACAGTGCCATGGTGGCACTGCTAGGGTGCCCAGGTGGCAATGCCAGAGTGCCCAGTGACAATGCCAAGGTGCCAGGCTGCCACGCTGGCAGTGCCAAGCTGCCCATGTGCCAGAGGGGGTGGAACAGTACCACCCTGCCCAGAGCTCAACCACCCGGGAGCCTCCAATGACCTGGGAGACCCCACCAGGTGCCATTACCACCTGGTCCACATTTGTGTGGACTAGTGCTAAACAGCGCCATGGCGAGGTCTCGCAGGCACGGACATGAATTCGTGGGCCTTGGAAAAATCGGGCGCTGACATATTTAACTGAGCCGAATGGCTCACTTAAATATGAGGTCTCGTTTGATCTCGCGATGAGATCCGAGAATCAAGAGATTTAATGGCCTTGTCATGTCATTAAGTTGGGCGCGACAGGGCCATTTAATGAACTGTTAAATTCCAAGGTTCTCTTTGCTTGTTCAAGTAAACACGAAAGATCCCATCACACTGTATAAATAGCATTCTATATTGGTTAATCCTCAATCCTAAATCATCACCACCAAGAACGGATTGGATATTTATCGCATTTATTGTTTGTGGGACCTCACGGTGCTTATATTGGCTCATATTGACCAATGAGCAGTCAGGACACTCAGGGGTGGCATCTCACTATAAAAGGGATGAGGCACTCACATCCCGTCTTTTTCCACAGCCAACATCTACAGAGTGAGACAGCATCACACCCCAGCATGTGGCTTAGAGCAAGCTGGTTCAGTTAGACTGAGTTACTACACTTAGATTAGCAGAGAGTCGAACTCATTGAGAACTGTGTTAATAGTTCAATAAAACACATTGAACTCACTTCAAAGTCTGGAGCATCTTTTACTCAAGACTGCATCAAGTGGCAGCTTGTGTTATTCCAAATTACATAACTCAACACTCCCAAGTAGGTCTTTTCTCTAGCCCTGTGGTGGTTTCCTGCCTCAGGATTTGGAAGCAGATTCAACAGAACTTTAGTCTTCTTACGCTGTCCTCACTTGTCTCAATATGTGATAACAGCCAAGCTTGGACCCATTGTTCAGGTCCTGGAGAACAGAGCAGAAGTCCTGGCGCACTTTGTGGATTTATTTCAGAGATGAAGGCTTTGCCAGCCTTGAAAAACTCATAGACAGATACAATCTGACTGGTCCCAACCTTTCCCATTTCTTTCAAATTTCTCATGTCAATTATTTTCCTCCTTCCCCCCCCCCCCCCCCCCCCCACCTTGGCCCTTCCTTCTTCCCTGCTGGCCTTGGCACAGCAGGAGAGAGGGTCAATTTCAAATCTGTACAATCTCATTTAATCTTAGGATCCTGCCCCTTTGGAGAGAGTATATGGCAAATGGGTGCAGGAGCTATGCTGAGGAGATTTGGGGAGAAGACCACTACAGGGCAAATTCCACTTCATTCTGTGACAGACTCAATTTGGATCAGTTCAAAGTGCTACATAGAACGCATTGGACAAAGGCAAGGATGAGTGGATTCTTTCGAGACATGGAGAACAAGTGTGACCACTGTTCACTTACACCGGCTAACCACACCGATGCACTTTGGTCTGTCCTAAGCTTGCTGGATACTGGGTTTCCTTTCTCGACACAATGTCCAAGACGTGCAGATAACCCTAGAACCTTGTCCCTGTCTTTCTACTCAGAAGTGAAGGCGGATGTTCTTGCCTTCGCTTCCTCAATGGCCAGGAGGTGAATATTACTCAACTGGAGATGTTCCTCACCACCCAAGGCATCTGCATGGGTGGAAGATATGATATCGGTCTTGCATCTGGAAAAGGTCAAGTATACTATCAGAGGCTTGGTGGGGAGGTTCTACCTGAGTTGGCAGCCATTCATTTCTCTCTTTAAGAAGCCTTACAACACCAGGTTAAAGTCCAACAAGGTTGCTTCAAATCACTAGCTTTCGGATCACTGATCCTTCCTCAGGTTATTCTTTCTTTAAAGATCTGGACACGTTAGAGTGTTAAGAGGGTTGAGTTAGTGGGGTTTAGTTTCATAATAGGGGTTCCTCTTCCATTGCACTCATTAATTTCCTTTCAACTTTTGATTTGGTTGCTTTTTGTTGTTGTTTATATTATGTGTATAATTTGTCTATATGTATATTACTGTTTACATATGATAATTCAATAAAGTGTCTTTTAAAAAGATACCGGCCGTATCTGGCAGATAATTGTCCCAAAGATCCACTGCCGACATCTGCAAAGTTTCAAACATTGATTGCGTCACCAGGTACAACCGTAATCCAGTTTTCTCCTTGTCGCCAGTTTTGTACGCCACAAATGAGTCCGAACTGAGGTGGAGGGAAGTGGGGCTGGTCAAGGTGAGGAATTTGTATTTGGAGAAAGGGTTCGCCAGTCTGGAGGAGCTAAGGGAGAGGGTAGAGCTGCCAAGGGTAGTGAGTTCAGCTTTCTGCAGGTTAGAGACTTTCCTCGAAAGTTCTGGAGGGGTTCCCTAGGGATACACCCTGCTAGAGTGACTGCTGCTTCCGGATGTGAAAGGGGGGGGGGGAAGAATTGAGGATATATACAAGTGGCTGGGGAAGCAGGGAAGTGAGCGGGTGGTGAAGATCAAGGAGAAATGGGAAGCGGAGTTGGGAGGGGAGATCAATTGGGGAGTACGGAGTGAGGCACTGCATACGGTAAATGGGACCTCATCTAGTGCAAGGATGAACCAGATACTGTTTTAAGGTGGTGCACAGGGTACATATGACTCGGGTGAGAATGAGTGGGTTCTTTCAAGGGTTACAGATAAGCGTGAGAAGTGTGGGCGGGGGGGAGCGAATCACCCACGCAGGTTTTGGGGTTGTGAAAAATTGGGAAGATTCTGGGCGGGAGTGTTCGGGGTTTTAGCCAGGGTAGTGGAGGAGGAGGTGGACCCGGACCCTTTGGTGGCGATATTTGGGGTTTCAGAGAAGCCGGAGCTCAAGGAGAGGAGGAAGGCCGATGTTGTGGCCTTCACCTCTCCGATTGCATGGTGGCGGATTTTGCTGGAGTGTCGGTTGGCATCGCCATCAGGGGGTAGCAGCATGGTTGGGTGACCTGTACATCCTCCTGCGGTTGGAGAAGATAAAGTGTGAGTTAAGGGGCTCAGCAGGGGAGTTTGAGAAAAGGTGGGGGACGTTTGTGACCATGTTTGAGGAGCTGTTTGTCGCGGAGGGGGGGGGGGGGAGAGTGGGTAGGTGGGGGGGGGGGGGGGGGGGTGAAAAGTGGGAAACATCTGTACAGATTGTGTAGTTGATTGTTGGGAAGTATGTTTCCCGTGGTGTTTATTGGCTGTAACCTACTTTGATACATGTTTGTAATAAAATACATTTTTTTTTAAATGAGTCCGAACTGAGGTAGGAAAAATAAAACTTGGTTTATTGCAAAGCAATTATATTGACAATATAATTGTAGTTGTCTGCTCTGTCAGTTCCATACCTGGCCGACTTTATACAGATCTTAACCATGAATGATCTCGGGCTCCTAGCCCCCTTAACGGGGGCAGCCTGTATTTGGCGAGACTCAAGGGAAGACTGATTTCTCCAACTCCTTGTGTGGATCTTGTGTGGGTTATAACACACTTCCCCTCTGAACCTTCTACATTCAGACTGGTTCTCACATGTATTGTCACCCTGACACTCGTCATACAACCCTTCTTCTGCTTCATCTTACTCAATCATCAGCCACAAAGCAACGGCTTTGGTTGCCTTTTCAGAAGCTGACTTAAAACCTTATGATGCAATGATTATTGTTCGATAAATGTTCCCCTAGTGACATTTGACCCATTTGGCCTCCTCATTCTCCAGAATGAGATCCAGCAATGCCTTCCTGTTTAAGTGAAAAGCAGAAAACCCTGGGTGCTGGAAATCTGAGATTAAAACAGAAAATGCTGGACATACTCACCAGGTCAGGCAGCATCTGTGGGGAGAGAAGCAGAATTAACATTTCAGGCCTGAGTACTGATGAAAGGTCACTGATCTTTTATGTTTCTATTTTTAAATTTTTTGTTGGGCCGGAAATATACTGCTCAAGGCATTTTTCCTGAAATACTTCCGAAAATCTCTCCCTCCTTAACCATTACACAATTACTGTCCTGGTAGGGGCGGCACGTGTCACAGTGGTCAGCACTGCTGCCTACAGCGCTGAGGATCCAGGTTCGAATCCCGGCCCTGGGTCACTGTCCGTGTGGAGTTTGCACATTCTCCTTGTGTCTGTCTGGGTTTTGCCCGCACAACCCAAAGATGCGCAGGGTCCGTGGATTGGCCATGCTAAATTGCCCCTTAATTGGAAAAAAAAAAATTGGGCACTCTAAATTTAAAAAAACAATTACTGTCCTAGTCTATTTAGGATAATTGAATTCTTCCATTATCATTACCCTGTAGCTTTTGCATGTCTTTGTAATTTGTCTGAAAATTTACTCTTCAGTATCTTTCCCCTAATTGGTACCCCATGGAATACACCGAGTAACATTATGGTACCTCGATTGTTTATGAACTCGAACCAAATAGATTCTGCCCATTGACCCCATCCAGAACATCCAGCACAATAACATTCTCCCTCATCGATACTGCTATTCAAAATTGTAGTCAGAAAAACACGCAGAACAATGTTTCTTAGTTTTCATTAAGCACTCCCAGTGGGTAGTGGCTATCTTAGGGAGCATGAAGCCATGTATTCCCCATTTTATTTGTTGTATGTCATCACAGTTCACACGTGACCCAAACCACGCTTGCGCTGCCACCTGAGCTTTCGGTGAGCAGGAACCGCATCCGAAGGGACCGGCTACTCAGTTTCCCATAAGCCTCAGATTCTGAGCCACACCTCACACCTAGGTCTTCGGCTCTGTCTTAAATCTACGTGGCGGGGCTGGGAGTGGGTGATCAGTCAGAAGCACAAAATTGTAGCATACTTTGAAAAAGGCCAGTCTTTCTGAGCCATCATCAAAAAAAATTATTCTGTTTCATCTCACGTAGCAATTACTGACCTAATTAAGGGGGCTGGTTTAGCTCAGTGGGCTAGGCAGCTGGTTTGTGATGCCAGAACAAGGCCAGCAGTGCATGTTCAATTCCCGTACTAGCTGAGAATTCTGGATTCTCCCTCTGTGTACCCGAACAGGCGTCGGAATGTGGCGACAAGAGGCTTTTCACAGTAACTTCATTGCAGTGTTAATGTAAGCCTACTTGTGACAGTAAAAAGATTATTATTACGCTACAGGGCCAATTTTCCATTTATTTTCCAGCCTTCCTTTAAAGGCTTGCTGAATGACATTACTGGTAAGTTGCCACCATCTCATGATTTGGGGTCTTTTTAGTTGCATTCTGAGTTGGAATCACAGCTAGGTGCCATCCTGCTATTGTCTGAGACCCACACTTTCTATCAAGGGACGTTTCTCAACATGAGCGGGTGTTTTTAGTTCTTGTAAAAACTCAAGTTTAGAACCAATTTTAGTCCCTCTGCCACTCCTCAGTTGAGGTAAAGTAAAGCAGTGAAATAAAATTCAAACCTTTTGGAGCGGTGTCACTCATTAGCAGTGCCTATTTGCATTGAGGTACATTGGGACCCCCTTGGTTTAGTTAGTTTATTGAATTGAGATTTTGTTCAAACCCATTGCTGTAAATTAGGAAGCCCAAAGCAACCGTGAGTAAAGGAATTAAGGTGTGGCAAGTCTGCAATAGTTATCTTCTATCCCACTTGACATCGACATTGTTGATCTGTATGAGTTGTATTAGTCCAGAACAAAGCACACAAGGTAATTTATTCCACAGTAGCCAATTCTTTGTGCCAGTTTTTGGGATACTGGAGCTGTTGTGCCAGATGGCTGACTTGTGGATCTGCATACAGCAGTAAACACGTTGACTTTCTGGGTGTGTTCTGGGTTCCACCCTGTGCGAGGCTGGAATGGAAATCCTGAACATTTTTGGTGCCATAAATACTGAGTCCTCTCTCTGACTCCAACTGGAAGGAAAAACTTTCCTGCAAAGGAAAGTTCGCATTTTACTAATGAACAAAACATTTTTAAAAAATTTCTGTCAAGCCTGTATACGTGCAGTTATTGTTAAAGCAGTTAATTGGCAACAACCTTATCAACTAAGTTCGTGCAGGGGCAGCACGGTGGCCTAGTGGTTAGCACAAACGCCTCACGGCGCTGAGGTCCCAGGTTCGATCCCGGCTCTGGGTCACTGTCCGTGCGGAGTTTGCACGTTCTCCCCGTGTCTGCGTGGGTTTCGCCCCCACAACCCAAAAATGTGCAAAGTAGGTGGATTGGCCACGCTAAATTGCCCCTTAATTGGAAAAAAATAATTGGCTAATCTAAATTTATTAAAAAAAACTAAGTTCGTGTTGGGTGCGATTCTCCGCAAATGCGGCGAGTCGTAAAGGCTGCCGTTCCGCGCCCCCTCCCGGGACCCGATTTCCCCCCCCCCCGGCAGGCCTAGTAGCGGGGCCCCGTGAAGCATGGCATCGCGGGCTTAGCGACTGTCGCTAAGTCCGCGCGCCAAGCGTCACGCCGGCTGACGCGCACGATGATGTCAGCCGCGCCTGCGCGGGGCCGTCATCTCCCTCGGCCGCCCCGCGGACTGATCCTGCGGGGCAGCGGAGGGAGAAAGAGTGCGTCCGTTACGGACGCACTGCCCGCGATCGGTGCCCACCGATCGCGGGCCCATGGCCCTCTTGGCATGGCCGTGGTACTGCCATGCCTATCGGGGCCCTGGATGCCCAGAACGGGCATGTTGCGGCCGTTTTTACGATGGCAGCAAGCAGGTGGGAACCCGGCCCATCGGCCTGGGGAGAATCGCTGTTCGCCGTAAAAAACGGCGAGCAGCGATTCGTGTCGTGGGGCGGCCATGGGGGAGGGAGAATAGCGGGAGGGCGTGAAAAATGTCGGAGACGCCCTCCCGCTATTCTCCAACCCGTCGTGGGCAGCGGAGAATCGCACCCAAAAATTGTAGTATGGAATTCTCAAAATTTCTGAAATGCTGTCCAATGTTTAGCACAGCCTGAGGTTTGCTTCCAAAGAGGAAACACAAAAGGCGGGTTTCTCCAGGGCTGGGGGGGGGGGGGGGGGGGGGGGGGAATGAGTGGACATAGTGGGTGGCCCATCCCCCGACCATCCCCACCACCATCACCTCAGGGACTCAATGGGACACAATGGCCAGCTCACAAGTAGGGATCACCCAGGTGGACAGTGGCTAGTGCTACCGTGGTCAGGAATCAGACATTGTCAAACGATGTGGAGCACTAGAGCTCGACGCAGAGTGGGTTTCATCATCACCCATCCCATGGACCAGAGCCGGTGTTACTGCCAACCCAGGGCCCACACCCCATAGTGCGGCAGGTATCATAGGTATGTATCACGGAGGGGGTTGCAGGCGAGAGGGTGGCCGAGGGGCAGTGGAGGCAATGTGTGGTGCTGGGATGCGGTGTCCGTGCCCCTGACCGGACCCCTCCGCCCTTCCCCCCCCCCCCCACCCCCCCAGTTGATGGCGATCAGAGCATCCCATGCGCACTGGCCCTGGCGCATACGTCGTGCGGTCTCCCTGTGCCTGCCAGGGCTCCATGTTCTGCCCTTTCTCCCCCTCCCCCGCAGCCTCCTCGTCAAACAAGGACTGGCATTCCTCTTCCTCCTCCAGCATGTCGTCCCTCTGCAGTGTGATGTTGTGGAGGACGCAGCAGACCGCCACATTGTGGGCGACCCTCTCAGCATCATACTGGAGGGTCCCTTCTGGAGCGGTCCAGGCACCTGAACTGCATCTTCAGGCGGTCGAAGCACTGCTCCTCGTTGCTGAATGGCTGTCGTTGCAGCGGGTCACTATGTGGTCTGTGGCCTCCGGATTGGTGTAATCAGCTACAGCCACAGTGGGTAACCCCTGTCACCCCGGATCCAAACCCCCAGCCCGGGGGGGGGGGGAGGGGGGGGGGGTCTCGCACATATCAGGAATCATCGAGTGTGCCAGGATGAACGTGTCATGCACACTGCCCTGGTATCGGCCGCAGGCGTGCATGATGCGCAGCTGATCATAGATCATAGAATTTACAGTGCAGAAGGAGGCCATTCGGCCCATCGAGTCTGCACCAGCTCCTGGAAAGAGCACCCTACCCAAGGTTAACACCTCCACCCTATCCCCATAACCCAGTAACCCCACCCAACACTACGGGCAATTTTGGACACTAAGGGCAATTTATCATGTCCAATCCACCTAACCTGCACATCTTTGGACTGTGGGAGGAAACCGGAGCACCCGGAGGATACCCACGCACACACGGGGAGGACGTGCAGACTCCGCACAGACAGTGACCCAAGCCGGAATCGAACCTGGGACCCTGGAGCTGTGAATCGATTGTGCTATCCACAATGCTACCGTGCTGCCCTAATGTGCAGAGTGGGTGGATTGGCCACACTAAATTGCCCCTTAATTGGATAAAAAATAATTGCGTATTCTAAATTTATAAAACAAAATAGAAAATGGTCTTCCCAATCCATATCAGTGTAACATAATGACACGGGTGAAGCGGGTCACATATTAGCTGCACATTCATTGAGTGGAACCCCTTTTGGTTTGTGTAGAGCGGCCTGACACCTGCAGATGCTCGGAGGAGACATGCATCCCATCGATCACCCTCTGGAATCGGGCATGTCAGCAATGGCGGCAAACCCAGCTGCCCAGGAGCCCTGGTGGGCTCCGTCCACATTGAAACAGATGTATTGAGCCACCTGCGCATATAGGGCGTCTGTGGGGGCAGCATGGATGTATCTGTGCACCGAGGTCTGTGAGAGCAGAACAGGTCCCCACTCGGCACCTGGAAGGACCCAGTTACGTAAAAGTTCAGGACGACCGTCACCTTGACAGCCACCAGAAGCGGGTGTCCTGCCCCTTAGAACTGTGGTGCCAGGTGTGCCATGATCTGGCAGATATGTCACACTGTCTCCCTGCTCAGCCGGAGTTTTTGATGGCATGCCCGGTCAGGCGAGGAGCTGCCGGTATATGCGAGGCCTCATGCGATGCCTCTTTGGCGCCTCCTCCTCCTCGGCCTGTTGGGCGGCCGGTTCTCCAACCTGGGCAGCTGCCTCCTGTCCCTCTGCGGTATGCTCCGATACTGCACGCTCCTCTGCTGAACGCTCCTCTGCTGCAGCTTCCTCCTCCTAGAGCAGCTCCAGCTGGTACAGCCGCAGGGCATCCCCCAGAGCTGGGGCGACTAGCAGGAAAGCCACCATTGCTAGTTATATTCCAAAACCCATTGGCTAGTGGGGGTGAAAGGCTGACATGTTAGCATGATGAGTTACCCCATGTCCAACCATGTCCAAGGGGCTACATGGTGGCCCCGGTTGGCACTGCGGGCTCCGTAGCTGTTCCAGGTTGCCCCCCCCCCCCCCCAACCCTGCACCCCTGACCCCCATGGGGCCCTCCAGCCCTGGCACAGTCCCTGATGCCAGGGGTGCCATCGGCTGGCACTGCCCTTGCCAGCGGTACGCTTCATGGTCCCTGCCCGGCGCCCCCGTAGGGGCTACCGCCGGGTACCGGCTGGGTGGGGGACGGGTTTGGGGCAGGCTGTGATGCAGGGGTGGTGGGTTTGAGGGCACCCATATGGCCGTTGTCACTCTGCAGAACCAGGGGCCTAGGTGGGTGGTCAGTGGGGTGCGCAGCAAGATGGCTGTATTGCAGGATGCGGCAATGGCGGTTCCATGACAGGACACTGCCCCAGTCCCGGGGGGGTCGCCCCAGCCCCACTGTCACCCCCACTCTCCCCCAACCCTGGAAAGGGCCCCCACTACCCCAGCCAGCCCGGCCAGTGTCTGTCACGGCAGCCCACAGTCACTCCTCTCTGTGTCCTACCTCCTCTCTCTCTCCCTCATCAGCCACGGTGCCAACTTGTAAGAGCACAAGTGAACTGCGCCATTGGGACCTCGGCCTATTGTAGGCGGAGAATCGTGGAGGCCCTGGAGAATACCGGGTCATGCCTGCTATGCTGCTAAGACTTGCAAACAGTGTTTACTGTACGTACATTCCAGACCACATTGACTCTGCTATCGAGGTGACGGAGAATTATGATTTGGCGTCAAATCGGAGTCTTGCTGTATGAAAATGAAAAAAAATGAAATGAAAATCGCTTATTGTCACGAGTAGACTTCAATGAAGTTACTGTGAAAAGCCCCTAGTCGCCACATTCCGGCGCCTGTCCGGGGAGGCTGGTACAGGAATCGAACCGTGCTACTGGCCTGCTTGATCTGCTTTAAAAGCCAGCGATTTAGCCTGGTGAGCTAAACCAGCCCCTATATGGACGATCTGTTATTATATATTCTGGACCCTGTGGGCAGCTTTGAAAGGACCATGGAGATCTGGAGGGAATTTGGCCAGTTCCCGGTGTATAAATTGAATATGGGGAAGAGGCAGGTGTTCCCCTGTTATGCTAGAGGGCAGGAGAGGAGGTTAGGGAAGTTGCCGTTCCGGGTGGTTTCGGTTTTTAGGAATCCAGGTAGCATGGGGTTGGGCGCAGTTACATAAATTGAACTTGGCGTGGCTGGTGAAGGGGATGAAGGTGGATTTCAAGAGGTGGGATGTGTTGTCGCTGTCACTGGCAGGGGGCATGCAGACGGTTAAAATGACGGTGCTGCCCAGGTTCTTGTTCGTGTTCCAGAACCTGCCCATCTTTGTTCCCAAGCCCTTTTTTAGGAAGGTGAATGGGATAATTTCAGGGTTTTTGTGAGTGGGCAAGACCCTCTGGGTGAGGCAGGTGATCTTGGAGGGGGGGAAAATGTCTGAGTTGCCCGAAGGGAGTGGTTTCAGATAAGGGGGAAAACATAGAAAGGGGGGTGTGTTGGGGTGTTGGTATCAGGGGAAGTTGGGCACTTGTGGCTTCTGGTCATGTTGATGTTTGCTCTTCTGATATTTTCATGTATATATTCTATTTTCTATGTTCTATATATGTCAAATGCATTTAAGAAAAATATATTCTTTTGAGAAAAGAAGTGCACTTTGAACAAACCCTGCCATTAAAACTCCCCAGTCACCGTCATAACAAATGGAATCCAAGCCAGCTCTGAAAAAATTATAAATAATTAGTTCAACGCTCCAGGAACATCCTGACTTTTTAAACCCAGCTAAAGGCATGGCAAAGGCACTATTCAATGATTTTACAATTTTAATCATAAATGCTGAGCCCCACCCAAAAAACACTCCAGCAGCCCAGTGGTGACAGCCACCCTCCAATCCTGGAACCAACTGCGGCAGCAATTTGGCCTGACCAAAATGTCGGACAAGGCTCCCATCTGCAACAACCATAGGTTCACACCAGCACTGACTGACGCCACCTTCAAACGGTGGAGGCAGGACGGAGGGACACTGACAGTCAGGGACCTATACACGGACGGCAGGATCGCTACACTGGACGAACTGACAGAGAAATTCGAGGCTATGTCCAAAGTGGTGGGGGTGAGGGTGGAGCCATGCCCGATAGTGGCGGTCTTCAGGGTTTCAGACCAGCCAGATCTATTCCTGGGGAGGAGGGCGGACGCCCTTCCCTTTGCCTCCCTGATCGCCCGCCGTAGAATCCTGTTTGGCTGGCGGTCAGCAGCACCACCCAGAGCTGCAGACTGGCTGTCCAACCTCTCGGAATCTCTCCAAATGGAGAAAATCTAATTCGCCATCCGAGGGTCAGACGACGGCTTCCACAGAACGTGGGAGCCATTCATGCAACTGTTCCGGGACCTGTTTGTGGCCAACGAACATGAGGAAGAATGGCGGGCTGGCCAAGAATCAGGGGAAAATGGTCGGGGGAAGGTAGCCGGGGCATGGAGGGGAGAGATGGACTGGGAGGGGGGGGGGGGGTGGGAACGGCTAAACCTGAGGAGGGAGGGGCGAACCATGGGGAGGGGAGGGGGGAAGACAGCTAAACCTGGGGAGAGGGAGGCGAACCGTGGAGGGGGGGGACGGGAGAGGAGGGCCGGCAGGGGGCAGGGAAGCGGGAGCCGGAGGGAGGACACGGGATGCCAAAACGTGCATGACATCTCCAGGAGCGGGGAACGAGGAAACTGGAGATGGAGGACGGGAGGAGCGGCAGAAGCGTGGGACGGCAGCGAGACCCGTCCGGGAAGGGCGGGCGACAGCAACACACAGCACAGCCAAATATCGCACACTATGATTTTCTCCCCGGCAGAGGTGTGCTTGCCCCTGCAGTCCACACCCACGCGCCCCCCCCCCCCCCCCGCCCCCGCCCCCCCCTCTCCTCCCCCCCCCCCGCATGCAGTCGCCTACTTATGTGGGGTGGGTAATTTTGCCAGATGTACAGAGATGCCACTGTCGAGCTGGTGCACAATACCCCACCAGTTATTCCATTTCATATGTTATTGTATTTTTTTTTATGTTAGGGTGTGCCCTTCTCCTCTAAATATGTGTATATATATATATATATGTTTCTTATTCTGTGTACATAACGGTAATTATACCTTGTTCAAAAAAACCCAATAAAAACATTTCTTAAAAAAAATAAATGCTGAGCCAGAGAACTCTGCAGGTAACTGTCCCAGGCAGTCATTGTTGAAAATTGTTTCAAGCTGAACGTGATTGCCATTGTAGAGGAGCATGCTCAAACCAACAAATGCAGGAAATCCCTTTGTCTCCAAGAGAATGGCGACCCTCTCTTGAAATTCAGTAAGCTCTTAAAGTGGAACCTACACTTTCAAAACTTTAAACATGGATTTTATTCAACATTTTTGGATCAATTTGGACTTACCTAATAGGTAATTTGGCATCTTGAGGTTAGAATTTTGAAACTACCTGAATTGAGCAGGTCTAAGTAGAATGTCATAAAATGTTCAGATTAATAATACTTTTTATACTGGTTTAATGAATTTGCAAATAAGTAATCCTAATGCAAGGCATTGATGAATCCTCAACCAGCTTCGATGAAATGTTAAAAGCGTTTGACGGCTATTTTATTCTTCAAGTTGTGGAACACACAGAGCTTAAAGAGAGGGATTTTTAAAAAACCCAGTAAAGCTACAAAAGGGTCAAATGCATTACTTGAGCAAACCACACAAGCACACTACAAAGGCAAAGAACTTTCATAAAGTTCCGGGAATATATCTTTTTGGAAACCCCAACACATTACCGGAATTGCAACAGCAGGTGGCAGTGCAGAGCAAGCAGCTGACTGTGAATGAAGGAAAGCTATCTGATGAAGTCCACATCACACAGATCCTGCAAAAGGAAAATGAAGTAATGTTGGAAAATGCTTGCATCAAAGCCGAATTGGAAGATTTGAAACACAAAATTCAAGCTGAGTACATAGTTTTGATAACACATAATAAAGTAAAGTCCTCAATGAACCAAATTTTCAGGGTCTGGCCAAACCAATTTCTGTGGTGCCAAAAGAAACCAAGAGGAAATAATGGGCATGATTCACCCAAGAAATGACTATGTGTCATTTTGGGCGAGTTTGGCGGGGTGCTTCCTGCCGGCCATTTTGGGTGAGACGAGACCTCGATTCACCCATTCTTAGCCATTTCTTTGGGCCTTGGGGAGTTTCTACCCAGTCTAGCTCACACTTAGAAATGTTTTCAGCAGTGGGAAGCTGAATCTGCCGGCGCGACCGGCTCCTCAGAGAATGTGGTGCCATTTTGAAAGGGCACCCCAATCTCAAAGTGAGTTTGAGGGTCGCCACACACACACCCCCACCCATGGGCAATGCCACCCCCCTACAGGCATGGGTATTACTCCCCCCCCAAATGAGGACACTCCGCTAAGGGGTCACTATGGATCCCCCTTTCTGGACCCCTTTTTCAGGACCTGCCTTCACCCCCCAACCTTTATAAAGCCCCTTCATACTCCCCCTTCTGCCCTCCACCCTTCATGCCCCCCTCATTCCACCTTTCATGGGCATTCCCACCCTCAGGCCCTGACGTATTGCAGTGCCCACCTGGCACCTGGACACACATGCACTGCCACCTTGGCACCTGGGCAGTGTCCCTGGCACCCTGGCAGAGCCAACAGGTCACCCAAACACTGTAGGTTGGTACTGCCAGGGTGCCCAGGTGCTAGGGGGAGTGCCAGGCACTTCCCTGCCCGTTCCTGACCTTTGGGAGCTCCAATGGCTTCCGAGATCCCCGTAGTGGCCATTGTGTCTGGTCTCCACTTATGCAGACCAGTACTAATTAGAGCCAGGGTGAGGCCTCGCCGGCGCCGGCCGGTAACTTGGGATGCCGGGAGAATGCGGCCTGAACTACGCCGCGCATATTTAAATGAACCTAATAGGTCTTTTAAATATGTTTATCTGGATCATGCCCAGCAAGGGGTCAGTTGACTCGTGTGAAGTTTCATGCCTGGCACGAAGCCTGATTTGGGTATTACCCGGTACATCCAGATTGTCACCGGACACAAAGCAGTGGTAGACTTATGCCTAGCAACTCTGAACTCCATTGTTGACAAATCGATGCAGGAGTTGGGAAAGCTCAAGCAGATGGGCAGCCTAGCACAACAACAGGCAGAAAATGCAATCAAAGTGGTTGTGGCCTTGAAAGCGTCTTTGAGGAACCAATACGTCCCACTGCGAAAACATAAGGAGTTAAACAAAATTGAATACTACATCACCAAACCCGCACTGCAACCATCAGTAGTGACAAAGCGATACACTGAAGTGCAGAGTGAGACAAGGAATGACCAGTAAAATAAACAGTTGGAAGAACAGCTCACTGTACTTCACATTACTGTAGATCAAATTCAAAAGCAGTACATAACCTTTCATCAGTATTCAGGATTAAAGACTACCTTGAACACCAGACTAGAAGACTAGCAGAATGCATTTAAAAAATTTTTGTTTAAAGTACCCAATTCCCTTTTTTTCCAATTAAGGGGCAATTTAGCATGGCCAATCCACCTATCCACAGAAACATGGGGAGAATGTGAAAACCCCACACAGACAGTGACCCGGGGCCGGTATCAAACCCGGATCCTCGGCGCCATGAGGCAACTTGATGAGACTCTGTTAAATTACAAAAAAGTTCACGACACACTAATTGCTCTTCACAAAGAAAAGGAAAACCTGCCAAAAGACATTAACAGGCTACAAGTATCCCTCAGGTCAAAGTTTGTTCCTCTAGAAAATTAAGAAGTGAAGCAAAATGAATTCAATGTCACGGTGAGGGAACAGGCGAACCAGTTGACAGAGAAGACTCAAGAATGTTCTATGTTCCGGGGGAAGCCAAGAGATACAAGAAAGGGACTACAGATCTGAAGAAAATGGTCGGACGTTTGGGAAGAAAACTTGGGAAAGCACCATATTTCCAAAGATATTCATGAGGAAATGAAAATTAAGGGGAAGAGTAAGTAGCACCCTAGGGGAAGAGTCTCAGAGACAATTGGCAGATGGACAATTACAGAATGTGATAGCACAGAGGAATTATGATCTGCCCAACTGACCAGCGCAGAAAGCTAGCTACAAACAAAAGATGAATTTGGAAAGGAAAAATGGGAATTGATGCCAACACTGGAATGTTGCTCACAGGAAGTAGAGCACTTGAAAAAGGAGTTGAAATATTTAAATGACAAACTTGCAAAAGCACATTCAACAAAGATAGATCATCTTCAAATAAAACCTGAATTAATCCAAGTATCAGAGGTCTCTAATTAAGCATTGTGCAAAATGCCTGGGACAGGAGACAGGAGAATGAATTGCTGAACACTTCCTTGCAAGCAGAATCAACAACCAAAACCAATGAACTTCTTGAACTTCATGAAGGTTCAGATATGCAATATGGAAGAGCAAATCTGGACTTTTGCAAGCAGATAAGAGCAATTTTACGAAACATGAAAAAATGAATATGTTCTTATAAAAACTTTATTAATCTCCATATGCCAACAAATACTTCTTCAGACCTAATGAACAGCAACCAACACCCAACCAACATCATAGACAGTCAAATTAAATGAATTTGGGAAATTGCAACCCAATTTCTAATGGGTACAGGCCCAGAACACAATACTACCACCGTTTCAAAGAAAAATTTAATAGAGTTTGCATTAATATAGACAAATGTTCATTTTATCAGCACGTCCAATTTCACAGCTAATAAATCACATTTAATGTACCTTTATGTGTGCACTGAGAGGAGCTAGTGTGGGTGGATGACCAAATCATTCACCAGGAAGGGAGCTGATCATAGTGGGATGCAGCTGGTAGAAGTCTGGAGCTGTGAGATGTACGTGTGCTCCTCCTGGCTCCACATGAATGTAAAAACCGTAATGTTACTTACATTTTTTGTGGTCATTGTTAAAACATTACATCTGTGCATGGCAAGCCTCCTCGGCTTTCCTGAGAGAACCTAATACAGGCAATTGGCCCCTCAACATATGCAAGGCTCCTGGTGCCTGTTTCTTCCATTCACATCATCTCCTGATGCAGAGGCAAGAATGCTACCACTGAGCCAAACCAAGGATTTTACACAAGCTAGTAAGAATCCCAACAAACAAAGTCACAAGTATGGTTGATGTAGAAAATGGGAATAGAACACTGGTGTCATTGGGAAGAAGATTCAAAGTGCTCCAACATATGAAAGGATGAGACAGGGTATTTATAAGCAATGTGGTCCTCGCAGTGAGGAATCAAAAATAAATGGCCAGAAATAAAAATTATCTGTAAGAGATTTAGAATAGTGAGAAACTTTACACAAAGAACTAAAATGTTTTGAAATTCAATTTTGTGGGATTATCATAACTGTAAGAACTGCAAGGGTTAATGAAACATATAACTCAACCACTAGAGGGAGGTATATGTTCAAGTATATAAGACATTGATGCTAAGCCTTATGGGTGAGGGGTTGAGGAGAAGGCTAGAGAGCAAACTGAAGCAAAGATAGTGTGAGTGAGAGCAGATCATGGTTAATGTTATAGTGTAGAGATTAGCCGTAGGTGAGTGTAGATTACATGTTTATTATCAACTGTATATTATCTAGGAGTAAGTGTCAAATCCAAATTAGTAGTGTTAATACATTTATAGCTTTGTTCAAGTTAAAGCTATTTTGTGGTCTTTGTGACCATTACGCCAACCATCCTGAATTTAGAAACACAAAGAACACCACAAATTTCAAGGTTAATGACTGAGGCAGAATCTATTTCAGCCTTCAAGACAGATAGGTGTAGGTAGGAAAAGGTGCGATGAAAGGATATGGGAATAGGTGGGTAAGTGTGATTATAGCTATTTGCTCTTGAGTAAGGCAACAGCAATACAGTTTGGTTGGCCTGAATGACCTGTTTTCTGTGTTGTAACTTCTACATATTAATAAGATACACAAAATCTAACTGGACAGTAACGTGTCTTGAAGGTAAATTAAAATAGACCTAATTACAGGATAAAACAGGAGCTCTCCTGGTATTCAAGAAGAAATGGTAACTTTGCTCCATCTTCTGATTGGAAAGAAGAAAGAATTTGGAACTTCCAGAAAAGTGTTTCCTGTCTCCCGACTACCTCCATATTTTTCAAAATCTTTCTGATGTTTTCAATTCCCTCTGCTTTTTCCAAAGCTTTGGCAAATGCTAGGGTGTGGTTCCATAGGTGCATATCCCTCCAATCCTTTATCAAGTGTTGGTCTTTCGCAGTCAGTGTTGCTGTTTGCCTCTCACAAGAGGAAATAGTTACAATGACATTGTGAGGCTGAACAACATGAGCTGTTGGCCTGTTGTATTCACTGACAAACTCAATCCTGCCCTTAATCAACATTCAGACACTATCTAGCTGCTGGATGGGGCTGATATGGGGCACGGCTGATTTTTGTCCTCCACTTAGAATGGTGAAACCTTGAGGCGGCACAGTGGAGCAGTGGTAAGCGCTGCTGGCTACAACACTGAGGACCCGGGTTCGACCTTAGCTCGAGGTCACTGTCCATGTGGAGTTTGCACATTCTCCCTGAGTTTGCGTGTGTCTCATCCCCAAAGATGTGCAGGTTAGGTGGATTGGCACGCTAAATTGCCCCTTAATTGGAAAAAAAGAATTGGGAACTCTAAATTTATTTTTAAAATAAGAATGGTGAAACTTTGGGAGGAATTCTCCCAAACAATTTCGAAGCATGGACTCCGGCCGGAAACCAGGTGCGATTCCCATCGGGTGGTTTGGCGTGTTCCAGATCACAATCCACCCATGTGTAGGAATTTGTTTGGAGGGGGAGTGAGTTTTGGACCGACACTGAAAGGGTTGAGGCCTAAACACGCTGACAGGCGAGGCTTCAAAGAGATCAAGCCCCCTCCACCCTGCAAGGATCACTGGCATTGGGCCCCACCCCCATTGGGTCTCCTTCAGATGACCCCCTTCTCGCCGACATCGGACATCCGCCCTCCCCATCGTTGGTACCAGCGACTCCCTCATCTGGGTGTGTGATATTTCGCTATAGGGTTGCCAGGTGCCCCGCTCCCCCTTCATGCCCCACCCCTTTCAGGCCCCACCCCTTGGCAGTTCAAACCTGGCACTTCTCCTGCACCCTTGAGAGTGCCCACCTGGTATTCATTGCCCAGCACTGTCTCTGCCAGGGTGCTAGTGCCCAGACCATCCGGGGCCTCCAATGACTTCCGAGCCCCCCACCAGCTTTGTCATCACATCCGGGCTAAGGTGCTGGGGACCAGCAGTGATTTCCTCCGGCCTCATGCTGCGTCGGCAGGGGGAGTGGAGAATCTCGGAAGCCGGGAGAATCCAACTTGAAATGGTGGCAGCATATTTAAATACCCATTTAAATTCACTAATCCGGTTCACGCCCAGTCAAGACATGAATCGGATTACATCACCTGCAGCGGACCATGAACATCGTGCACTGGTCGGCTCCCTGCACATATTTCATTTAGCGGCTCTCCCGCTATTCCCCCCACGTAGCAGGATGAACACCAGATGCAACACGTCCGAAGAATCGCCCCGTTTATCTCAGTTTCTCTTATCACTGCCACAATTTGAGACTAGGGTAACTCAACAACAAATCTCGGGTTGAAGCTGTTACCTTCCCAGTCAGCTCCATGATTTATTTATTGTAGCAATTGACTTCTTGGAAGAAGAATGGTGTGGAGGGCCAGCTGACCTTTTATTTCCCTAGGCAGAGAAGCCAAAATAAGTTTGTGCAACAGGGACGTCCTGTGGTGGTATGTAGGGGAAGGATATACAAGAGGTGGCTCCCCCTAGGGTACTGTGCTTTTAGCCTCTTCACACAGTTAGGGGGTATTTTTGTTGAAAAGCCCACTTAATCAATTGAATAAGGTGCCCACACAGGAGAAATGCCCAGAATGACCAGGGGAAAGAAACTTGAAAGCACAAGTTCATTGACTGAACCAGAGGCTTCTCAGGCCTCATCGGTGGAGAAGATGGCGGAGGCAGCTTCTGGGATTCCGGCCATTTCACGAACGGAGATGTTTACCGGCACCTTGGCGACGGAATTTGAGAAGCAATAGAGGGTTGTGTCAGGGACCTCTGCAAGTCGAAGGAAGAGGCCCTGGCTCCCATTTGGTTGGCGTTAGAGGTGGCCCTTTAGAGGCATAGTGACCAGATTGCCTCTCTGGAAGCTGAGATGTTTCTGATGACTGATGTGAATAAAGCACTGAAGACCAAAGTGAATGAATTGAAGAATCATTCCAGGAGACAAAGTATTCGAGTTGTGGGGTTGTCAGTGGGGATGGAAGGCCCAACGCCCACAGAATACTTTGCAAAGGTGTTTGGGAAGATAGTGGGGGAGGGTGGATTCATGTCCCCTCCAGAGCTGAATTCAGCCTACTGGACCCACCATCCGAAGCCCCGTTCTTGCGAACCACCACGATCAGTAATTATGAAGTTTCACAGCTTCCAAGGAAAGGAACAGGGCATGAGATGGGCAAAGGAGCATTGTCATTATAAATGGGAAGGCCACACAATCAGGCTCTATGAAGATGTTGGTGCGGAGCTGGCAAGGAAGCAGGCGGTGCTTAACAAGGCCAAAGTAGCCCTGTATAAAAGTGGAGTCCGATTTGGGGTACCCGAAGCAGCTCAGTGACCATTAAGGGAAAGGACTAATTTTTGATGTGCCGGAGGATGCAGATTCTTTTGTGAAAAAGCATGGGCTGGGTACGGGTTGTTTGAGGTTTTTTGGATGTTTGGAGTGGACATGTGACCATGGAGAATTGTTGGGGTTCCTTGTTCATGTTTGCATTTCATTGTTCTTGTGTGGGTTGAGTGTTTTGAAATTTGGACTTGGGTGGGGGTTTAATGTTTTGGGGGGTTTTTGGTCTACATGCTAAAGTTGTTTGGTTTTAGATAATGAGCTTAGTGTTTTCGTTCTGTTTGGGATTAGGTTTATTAAAAATAGATTTTTGTGGCTTTTGTTCGCCTTACTGTTTTTGTATATATATTTGGGTGTGGTATTGTTTGGGGGCGGAGAGGAGGGGCAGGGATTGCTGACAGTGACTGCAGATTTTTCTTTGTTTTGTCTTACTAGTAATTTTGTGACCATCTTGGGTGGGCCAAGTACTTGGGTTGGCTGTACTTTCTATGTAAGTGTTGGACAATCCCTCTTGGTGGAAAAGGCTGACTCTGAATCAAGAGGGTGGGGTGGTTAGTAGGTCCCCAATTTGTTTGGTCACCTGGAATGTAAGGGGGTTGAATGGCCCAGTGATAAGGTCAAGAATATTTGCTCACCTTAAAAGTTTGGATGCTGATGTGGTGTTTTTGTAGGAGGCTGGTGTGTGTCCTGGATCCCAGGATGGATTGACCCAGGTACAAATCTCTGATTCCATTAGGGGTGGCAAAGGCATTGGTGGCTTTTGTGGAGCAGATGGTGGGGTGGGAAGGGGGGAAAAGAGCGTGGCATTTTTTGCACCCAAGGGATAATGATTTTTCATTTTTCTTTCATGTCCACCAGGTATACTCATGTATTAACTTTTTGTGGTGGGTAGGTCTCTCCTCCCTTTGGTGGAGAGAGCAGGGTATTTAGCGATTATGATTTCAGACCATACCCCACATTTTGTGGATTTGGCACGACAGTCAGGACTCTCCCAAAGTCCGCCATGGAGGTTAGATACTGTTTTGTTAGCGGTCAAAAGATTTTGCGAATGCATGTCCACGCCATTGGGGAATATATCAAATTTAATAAGAGTAAGTTTATCTCACCCTCGACATTGTAGGAAGCCTTAATATGGTTTATAAGGGGGGAGATAATTTCCTGCAAAGCACACATGGGCAGGGCTGTGGGGGTGAAGCGGCAGAGGCTGGTGCACTCCATCCTTGAGGTGGACCATCAGTACTCACTTGCACCAACCCTGGAGCAGCTGGCAAGCAAGAAAAAGCTGCAGATACTATTTGAATTACTATCAACAGGTAAGGCAGTGGGCCGGCTGCGATGTTCAAAGGGGTTATTTTGTGAGCATGGGGAAAAGGCCAGTCGCCGTTTAACTCATCAGTTGAGGTGGCAGACATCTTCCCAGGAGATTGTGCAGATAAGGGCAGTTTGGTTTCCACCCCCCCCCCCCCCCCCCAGCTATGGTCAATGCGACTTTTGAAACATTTTACCGGCTATAGATTGGAGGCCCCGGTGGAGAGTTTGGCCATGACGGAGTTTTGGATGGGTTATCCGTCCCAGTGGGGGAGAGGGAGAGGCAAGAAGAGTTAGAATCCCTGTTGGACCCTGAGGAAATTATGAAATGTATTGAGTTAATGCAGACGGATAAAGCTCCCGGCCCTAATGGATTACTCATTGAGTTTTATAAGATGTTTACGGGATGTGGTAGTCTGACTAGAGGTATTACCGTAACTAGCAATGCCGAGACACCATTGGTGAAGAAGGCTCGCTGCTCATTGGCCCAATGGTATGTAACACGAGTCACCCATTGGTTAGAACTGTAAAGTAGCTCCGCCCTGTAAGGCGGGGTATAAGAGCCCGTGTATTCCCCACAGCTTCCTTTCTGTACCTGAGCTGCTGGGGAAATATCTTGTCTATTAAAGCCTTCAGTTTCGGAGTACACTTCGCCTCTGTGGTCAATTGATAGTGCATCATGGGACAATTACTCCCTCTAATCTTAGATATGCTTAATGACACCTTGTCCCAGGGTTCATTGCCAATTACACTTGCGCAGGCCGCTATTACCCTGATTCTAAGGACAAGGACACTACAGAATGTGGGTCTATTTCGCTTTTGAATGCGGATGCTAAATTACTCGCAAAAGTGTTGGCATTACGGTTGGAGTCCTGCCTCCCTGAGCAGATCTCAGAAGACCAGACAGGCTTCATCAAGAGCCAGAAATTGTCAGCCAATATACGTTGGCGATTAAATATTGTCCTTTCCCCCTCTCCAGTGCCTGAACCAGAGGTGATTGTTTCCCTGGACGCTGAAAAAGTGTTTGCAAGGGTGGAGTGGAGATATCTCTTTGAGATTCTTGGGTACTTTGGTTTTGGGCAAAAGTTTATATCCTGGATTCGTTTACCGTATTAGGCCCCCAATGTTAGTGTTCACACAATTGCCTTGAGCTCGAGTTATTTTACACTGAACAGGGTTCCGAAGCAGGGATGTCCATTGTCTCTGCTCCTATTTGCTTCAGCAATAGAACCACTGGCCATAGATCTTCCAGTAGGGGCAGCACGGTGGCGCAGTAGTTAGCACTGCTGTCTCACGGTGCCAAGGACCCGGGTTCGATCCCGGCCCTGGGTCACTGCCCATGCGGAGTTTGCACATTCTCTCAGTGTCTGCATGGGTTTCACCCTCACAACCCAAAGATGTGCAGGGCAGGTGGATTGGCCATGCTAAATTGCCCCTTAATTGGAAAAAAATTGGGTACTCTAAATTTATATTAAAAAAAAGATCTTCTAGTCAGTGGAGGGGGATAAATCGGGGAGATAGGGAGCACAGGGTGTCCTTGTAAGCAGATTATCTGCTTCCTTACATTACAGACCCAGTATTCACAATGGGTGAGATAATGAAGCTATTTAGGAGTTTTGGCTCCTTCTATGGGTATAAGTTGAATTTGGATAAAAGTGAATACTTTCCAGTTAACCCGTCTGGGGAGGGGAGCCAATCTGGAGGTGTTACCTGTTCGCCTTGCCAGACCTAGCTTTCGTTTCCCGAGTTTCCAGATGATCCACGATTGGGCCTCACTTCATAATTTAAATTATGCTAGTTTGGTTAAAACAGAAGTGGGATAACCTCCCCCTGTCCTTGGCGGGCAGGGTTCAGACTATTAAAATTAATGTCCTCCCAAGGTTTTCATTTATTTTTCAGTGTCTCCCCATTTTTCTCCCCAAGTCTTTCTTTGTCAGAGTTACTGAATTAGTGTCGCTAGGTAATGTGGTATTATCCTAACTATCAGCATTACAAGGGTTAATGTAGTACAATGAATAGCCACTGGAGGGAGCTGCAGATACTACTATATAAAGTAGTGATGTCAGACCTTAGGGGAGGAGTGTATGCAGGAGATAGCTAGTGAAGGTCTTAAGACCAGTTAGTGTGAGAAGGTTAGATTTATAGTGGGTACCAGTAGTGAGATTAGCAGTAGACATGTGTAGTTAGATGTTATTGATCAATTCTGTATTCTAAAGGACTAAGTGTCAAAACTCAGTTTAGGAGTGTAAATAAAATCATAGCTTTATTTAAGTAAAAGCTATACTGTGGTCTTTGTGGAACACTACGCCAACCATCCTAAATAAGCAACATAAAGAACACCACAGATAAGACCCCAAGGATCTGTAGTGTATTCCTCCAGAGAGATAGACAGTCTGGTCTAGTTTTATCCAATTTGTTATTTTATTATTGGGCAGCCAAGATTGAGAAAGTGCTGGGGTGATTTAGTGACCCGAGTTCTATATGGGGGCAAATGGAAGCGAGTTCTTGTAGGAGTTGTATCCTTGGTGCATTAGGAACTGCCGCAATGCCGTTCTCTCCTGCAAGACTTCCTTTGAATCCGATAGTGGTGTCCACCCTGAGAATCTGTAGGCAGTTCAGACAGTATTCTAAATTTAGCTCCATGTCATTGCTGGCCCCTACCTGCAGTAATCATCTCTTTTTGTCACTGGATTTAGACTCGATGTTTAGGTCATGGGAGGAGAGGGGCTTGGAGAGGTTTGGCAACCTGAGGAAGGTTTGCCACTTTATAATAATCTGTAATCTACAATCTTTATTCGTGTCACAAGTAGGCTTACACTAACACTGCAATGAAATTACTGTGAAAATCCCCTAGTCGCCACATTCCGGCGCCTGTTTGGGTACACAGAGGGAGAATTCAGAATGTCCAATTCACCTAACGAGCACATCTTTCGGGACATGTGGGAGGAAACCGGAGCACCCGGAGGAAACCCAGGCAGACTTGGGGAGAATGTGCAGACTCTGCACAGGCATAGACCAAGCTGGGAACTGAACTTGGGTCCCTGGTGTTGTAAAGCAACAGTGCTCACCACTTTGCTACCGTGCAGCTTTAAGGAGCTGTCGGAAAAATGTCAACTTTCTGGTTTCAATCTGTTTAGATGTTTGCAGATTCACGATTTATGCGTAAGGCTTTCCCCTCTTTTCCCTTGGCACCACCATCCTCTCTGTTAAAGAGAATTTTGTCTTTGGCTGGGCCTGGTAGGGGGAGTATTTTGTGTATTTACGGCCAGACCCTATCAGTGAAGCCGGCTCCATTAAATGAGGTAAAGGTGAAATGGGAGGGTGAATTGGGTCCTATTCTGGATGACGAGGTGTGGAGTGAGGCCCTTCACATGGTCAACTTCACGTCCTCTTTCGCTCGGCTTCGTTTGATCCAATCCAAGGTGGTGCACAGGGCTCATCTGACCAAGACGAGGAAATGCGGATTTTTTCTAGGATGGAGGACAGGCATGAGCGCTGTTATCAGAAGCTGGCTAACCACACTCATCTGTTCTGGTCTTGCCCCAAGTTAATATGCTTTTGGATCTCTTTCTTCAACACCATGTCAGAGATACTTAATGTCGATCTGGAGCCATGTCTGCTGGCGGCCATTTAGAGGGTGTCAGATCCGTCGGTGCTACAGATGGGGGCGAAGGCGGATGTCCTCGTCTTTACCTCATTTATAGCCCAGAGAAGAGTCCTGCTTGGGTGGAGATCTCCCCCACTGCCCAATGCCTCGGCTTGGTTGGGTGACCTCATGTCGTTCCTACATTTAGCGAAGCTCAAGTACTCCATTAGGGGGTCGGTAGAATTGTTCCACCTAAGATGGCAGCCATTCAGTTAGTCACTGTCAGTTGTTAAGGGGGTTTAGTTTAATGCTGGGGGATAAGTTCAGTTTATTTCTTGATTGTTCGTTTTGCATTGTAATTTGACGCGACTGTTTTATACTATTCTGTTTATAATGAAAACGTTTTCAATTAAGTTTTGTGCAACAAATTTCCCAACTTGAAAACTGAATCATGAAGGCTGATTTTTTTTTATGTGGAAGTCAGTCCTTGTAGGTTAGGTAACAAAGGATGGGATTTCATGGCCTTTCCCGTCAGCAGGTTCTTCCAATCCCACTGAAGATGACCCCCGTGGGGGTTCCCTGGCTGCCGGACAGGCGAGCCACACAAATGGCCTTTGACTTTGGCTGGTCTGGAAAGTCCCGCCAGCAACCAATGACTCATTGCGTCTGCCACGGGAAACCCCACCACGGGAGGGCTAAATAATTCTGGCCAAAGTCTACCTTGACAAAACGGGCCAGTTTTAATTATATTATTGTTCTGTGATAAGGAAACATTCTCTTTATCCATCAGTGTCAGTCAAGAAAATTCTGTCAAATATATAGGAAAAGAATCAGGACATCTGCATTCGTTCTTATGAAAAGAATTAAAATGATACCACACAAGAGCAGACCGTTCATTGTCTCTGTGTCGACTCTTTGAAAGAACTCCAATTAATTCCACTCCACTTTCCCCTGGGTCCCGCAAAACTTTCCTCCTCGAGAAATAATTCAATTACCTTTTGAAAGCTATTATTGAATCTATTTTCATCCCTCTTTCGGATCACGCATTCTAAATCATTATAACTCACTATCTTAATAAAGAAAAGATTCTTCTCAACTCACCTCTTTTCCCAATAACTTTAATCTGTCCCCTCTAGTTACCTGCCGACACGAGATGCATTTGCTCCTTATTAATGCTATCAAAACCCTTCCTGATTTTGAATGCCTCGATTAAATCCAGCCCAACGTTTCAGGTCCGTGATCATTAACTTCCAGGTTTCACAGAAGTGCAGTAAGACTGCCTCCATAGCATTGCAGTGGTCTGCACTCAAGCAACCGCTTCAGGACAGATGTGTTGCGACTTAATACATGGGGGAGACGGTGGTATGGAAGTATCATCACTGGACCAATAATCCAGGGACCCAGTAATCCCACCACGGCCGATGGTGAAATCTGAAGCTGGAAAACAAATAAAAGTGTAATGATGACCATGATTGTCGATTGTTGTAAAAACCCATCTGGTTCACTAATATCCTTCAGGACGAGGCACTCACACTCACCTCTTTCCACTGATGAACATCTACAGAGTGAGTCAGGGTGTATGTACAGTATCACACCTCCAGCATGTGGCTAAGAGCGAGTCTGGTTCAGTCAGACAGAGTAACCACACTTAGGTTAGCAGAGAGTCGAACTCATGGAGAACTGTGCTAACTGTGCTATTGGTTCAATAAATCAGATTGAACTAACTTCAAGGTCTGGAGTATCTTTTGGTTAAAGCTGCATTCAGTTGCAGCCTGTGTTATCCCAGAGTACTTAACGCGACAGTCACCAACACCATTTTCAGCTTCAAAGATTTCTTTGTACATGCCCAGGTCTCTTTGTTCTTACATGCACTTTAACATTGTACCATTTAGAGGTTGCACAATGGCGCAGTGGTTAGCACTACTGCCGGTGGCGCTGAGGACCCGGGTTCGATTCTGGCCCCGGATCACTGTCTGCGTGGAGTTTACACATTCTCCCTATGTCTGCATGGTTTTCACACTCACAACACAAAGAATGCAGCGTAGATGAATTGGCCATGCTAAATTGCCCCATAATTGGGGGGGAAAAATGTACCATTTAGTTTATATTGCCTCTCCCCCATTCTTCATATCAAAATACAATGGGTGCGATTCAACGGCCTCGTCACGCCCGCTTGGGTCACTGTCTGTGCGGAGTCTGCACATTCGCCCCGTGTCTGCGTGGGTTTCCTCCGGGTGCTCTGGTTTCCTTCCACAGTCCAAAGATGTGCAGGTTAGGTGGATTGGCCATGATAAATTGTCCTTAGTATCCCAAAAGGTTGGGTGGGGTTACTGGGTTACAGGGCTAGGGTGGAAAGCTTAAGTGGGGTGCTCTTCCCAGGGGCCAGTACAGAGTTGATGGGCCGAATGGCATCCTGCACTGTAAATTCTATGATTCTATGACTTGGGGTCGAGATGAAATGAAAATCACTTATTGTCACAAGTAGGCTTCAATGAAGTTACTGTGAAAAGCCCCTAGTCGCCACATTCCGGCGCCTGTCCGGGGAGGCTGATACGGGAATCGAACTGTGCTGCTGGCCTGCTTGGTCTGCTTTAAAAGCCAGCGATTTAGCCCAGTGAGCTAAATCAGCCCCAGATGAGGCCGTTGAACCTTGTGAGAGGCCTCTTGCGACATTTGCGCCTCTTGAAACATCTTGCACGACTCAACAGTGTCGCGAGACGTCGCAATCTGGATCTCGCTCTCACTGAGTGAGATTCAGGTATGCATATTTAAATGAACCATTAGGGTGCTTGGGTAACATTGCCTGGGCACCCTGTCCCTTAGCGACCGGTCTCACCGGCAAATTAGGCTAAACCGGGGGAAAACTCTCCAAGGCCCCAACAAATGACCAAGTGTGGGTGTATACCGGTCTGGATCTCACCCAAAAGGCCAGTAGGAAAGACCCCGCTAAACCCGCCCAAAATGACACTAAGGGCTGGAGTTTTTAGCCGTGTCCGTCTGGCGACTGGAACTTCCCAATATAGTCGCCAATTCTACTCCTCATTGTTTATTAAGTTTCTGGGTGTCCGGTCATTTTCAAACTGCGTACCAGGGCCCAGAACCTCAATTATTTCCACCCTTTCTTCCCTCAGCAACCTAGGGTATACTCCATGTGAACCCAATGAGTCTGAATGCCGCCAACCTTTGAATACATCCTCTTTATTTATTTTTATCCATTTGGGTAAGTGGTTTCCATTAGTACGAGGATGAAATGTGGCTTATTGCTGACCGTCAATGGACATAAATGATTTACTAATTAATTCGACAGAAAACTGCTGTCTCTGGCATCCCTGCAAACAAAACAACGTCAGTACTGTGGAGATTGAGGCTGCTTGCATGGGTTTCTGAGGGGAGACTTCAACCTATGGGTGTGTCAAGTGTCTCCATTTTGAGACTGTCTGTGGCTTGGCTCTTCTTATAAAATGTGCATCTGGCATTAGGGCCATCCCTGACCAGATTGGCAAAATTGTAAGTGAATTTGTAATTGTAGACACATGGTACTGAGGCATATGAGCCATAAAGTTTTCAGAAGGTGAGAGCTTGCATTTATATAGCACCATTCGTGGTCACATACCATCCCAAAGTAATCTGAAGGAAATTTTCTTTGACCCGTAGTTACTGTTGTAATGTAGCCTATGTTACAACACAGAGGGCGCGATTCAGCGGACCTGAGTTAAAATCCGCTGAACGGCACATTTAGCAGAGTGTTTCTCAGCACCTGCAGCGCCAAGAGATATCCCGCTATTCAATGGCACTGTGCCGATTTTTTAGCCTCGGGGAGATTCTCTCGGCACCGAGAGCTTCAGCTTGCCAGCATTTTTACCAGCTGCCCTGATCTCCACCCCCCCCCCCCCCCCCCGCCCCCCCACTTTGAGGCCCTCCCTGTTTTTTGTGAGCCTCCTCAATGCTCCCACCTGGGGAATACCTATGGAAACCTCCTCATTCCCCCTCTACCTGGCAAGGCACCCTCCCAGGCTTGACTGCTGGCAGTGCCAACCTGGCATTTGGGCATTCTGGTAGTGCCAGACTGGCATCCTGGCAGTGCTACCTAGGCACCCTAGCAGTGGCAGGGTGCCAGTTTGGCACTGCCAAAGTTCCTGAGTGCCAGAGTGCCACCCTGCTCCCAGCCGTGGCTTGTGCATCCCAGGCCCCGGATGAATCCCGGGTCCGGGCGAATTCCGGTCCCCGTGCGAACGTATATTTAAATGAGCCTCAGGCTCATTTAAATATATGCAGCTGGATCTCGTCCAGTGAGAGCGAGATCCAGATTGCAACGCCTCGCGGGATACTGTTGAATCTCGCAAGATGTTTCAAGTGTCGCGAATCCCGCGAGAGGCCTCTTGCATGATTCAATGGCCTCATTCCAACACCAAATCGGGCGCAATGAGGTGTTGAATCACACCCAAGTCCAACAAACAGTGATCACCAGACGTTCTGTTTGTTTTCAGTTGTGATGATTGAGGGATAAATATTGGCCGGGAGACAGAGGAGAACTCCCTTGCTCTTCCTCAAAATAGTGCTTTGGGATCTTTTACATCCATACGAGAGGGAGAAAGAGGCTTCAGTTTGCAGCATTTCTTCATCATGACACTAAAAGTATTGATCGAGATTATGCATTCATGTCTCTGGAGTGGAAATTAAACCCTTAATATGGCTGATACCTAAATTAAAGTTTACCACCGAAGTTTAATACTGGAGTCTGGTTCACTTGAGCTAATTTAAGCTAGGACAGCAGTTAGGAGCATCCCAATCGGTCTTAACACTCCTTGACGAAGGTAAAGGAAAATGTGAGCCAAGTTTCTTGTTACTGATTATAATCTAGCGATCTCAGGTGCGGCACGATGATGCAATGGTTAGCACTGCTGCCTCACGGTGCCGAGGACCCGGGTTCGGTCCTAGTCCGGGGTCATTGTCCGTGAGAAATTTGCAGGTGACTCACCCCCCCACATCCCAAAGATGTGCAGGGTAGTTGGATTGGCCCTGCTAAATTGCCCCTTAATTAGAGAAAACAAGAATTGGATACGTTAATTTTTTTTTAAAATCTCTGTTGAAAAGCTTGCTGGCATTCAGGCAGACCAGATTTCACCTGAAGAATGGACACTGGAAAGTTGCTGGTACCAATGGAATTTTAGCCACAAACATGCATCACTTTCAGAAAAGGGGAGAACAGATTAGGAAAGATGAGAATGAATCCTTTTTCCCTTTGTTGCTGGACAAATATTTTGTTTAGATACTACTGCTATTGCTGAGGGAAATGGCAAAGAAGATTAACTGACAATAGCTGTGTGATAAAGCTAAATTAACACAGGTAGATGCAGCCATTCACCTGTCAGCCCACTTAGTTCTTTAATCAGAGCATTCAGACATTAAATAGTGCTGCTGAGAAAAAGAGCAATGTTTCACAGGATTCCCCAAAACGGTTAAGTACTTTGTCAGTTGTTAGAGAAATTTGTTTTTGACCCTATTACCAACCTGAACTCCAGCTTTTCAAAGGATTCTAGGTTACAGTTGTGATATAGACTGGGAATTTCCATCCCCACCTTACCCATTCCATACCAATTCAGGGGTATGGAGCAGGCCAGCCAAAAGTCCATTGCTTTTCGGCAGGTCAGGACAACCACGGTGGTGGGCAGGGCTGGAAACTCTCACCCACAGGAGCCGATTTCTAGCGCGCAGTTGCCGTCAGGGGGAACACCCCTATTCCCCCCCCCACCTCCCCCACGGCCCGCAATCTAATCATGCGTCTTGCCTTGTGTCTTACAGGACCTGCTGGAAATGGGCCGGGTCCATCTGCCCCCAGCTAGTACACAGCCGGAGGCCCCCCCCCGTCCCCCCCGTCCCCCCCCATGAGCCAAGCAGTGATGCTAAGAGCAGCTTGGACACCAGCCCTCCGCCCGAGATCCAGGAGACCCCGGAGCTGAGGTCGGAGGAAGACAGTGATTTCCATCACAGCTATCTCGAACACCCTTCACCATCGCAGAGACACTCACCTCAGGTGGGCACTTCAGTGGGACACTCTCTGGTTCTCACCACACAGTTGGCCCGGTCCAACAGGTGGAGGTAGGAACTCCCGAGGGGGCGGACGGTTGGAAGGCGGGCTGACCCCAGGGACTAGCTGCCATCCAGACGGGTCTCGAGCTTCTGGAACAGACGGTCCCATCCATAGTGGCGATGCAGTCGCAGAGCCAGGGACTGCATGAGGGGTTATCGGCGAGCATCCAGCACCTTCAGGCGCAGTTGGAGGAGTCCAACCGTGTGCAGTGGCAAGAGGAGGTGCCGACTGTGGTGATATGCATTACTGTAAATACACAAGGGGTTAATGTAAATACACGTAGACTAGATAGACACTAGAGGGAGTACCAAAGACATGACACACAGACATTCAACCAATAGGTCAGTAAGATAAGACACGACCAATGGGCAGTCACGATACACACAGAGGTGACACTACCACAGGGTGTCATTACACCAACCCATATATAAAGGACACAGCGCACATGATCTTCCTCTTTCCAGTGGAGACTCTCAGTGAGTACACAGGGTTGATTTGAAACACATCACACCCACCACGTGGATTGTAGCAGACTGGTTCGTCAGTCTGAGTAGCTATAGCAGGATCAACAGGAGAGTCAAATCCAAGTAGGAGAATTGTTAACAGTTTAATAAATGTGTTAAAGCTATCTCCAAGTCTGAACCTTACTTTGTCAGAGTGCACATCAAGGAAGCAGCTTATGCTACTTCAAGAGCATAACAAAACACCGACCATGTGTGCCACCCAGGCCAACACCGCACGAGTGGCATCCGCAGTGGAGGCATTGGTGGCGACGGTTATGGCGATGGATCAGCATTTCCAAGCCGTGGGGCATCAGGAACAGGTCTCCAGGACTGGCAGCGGCAGGTGGCGGTAGAGCCCCAGAGGATAGCCTCACTCGCACCCCCGTCCCATGGAGTAGCCCAGGGGCCTTCGAGCACCCCGAGGGAGGAGAAGGTTACGAAGCCCATGCCAGTGACGCGGGTAGGGGAGGTGCCGAACACCGCAGCACCTTGGACCCCCCTCCCCCACCTCCTGTCCCTGGTGCATCTGGTAGGCAACGGGCAGAATGGGATGGCACCATGCCACCCGGGACACCCGAGCAGCAGCCGGGCCCATCCAGGCCCCGTCACCCCAGAAGACGACGACCAAAGGGGACCCAGGTTGCAGGGCAGGAAGCACAGGAGGCCGCCTCCACTCCTGCTGCACCATCTGGGGATCCACCTATGTGTAGCGTTAGGGCCCATAAGGCCAGAAAGTTATACACCAGTTAAGTTGGCACAGGTGATGGGCACAGTTTAGTTATAAGGGCTAGGGCACAAATCTGTAAATATTTGTTCACATTAAACAGCTGTTGCCACCGTTGCAACAACCTGCCTCGGTGCTCTGTCCGATGGGTGTGATGGATGGGTTAGTCTTGGCTGGCAAGGGGGTGGAGGGCAGGGAATGGGCGGACGTTGGAGCATGGCCTGGGCTCCACACTACCCCCCCCCCCACCCCCGACCATCCCCACCACTGCCACCCCAGGGGATTTCCTAGGACCGTGCAATGGAATGGCCAGCTCGCACATAGGAATCACCCAGGTGGACAGTGGAACGTGCTGTCATGGGCAGGAGTCAGACATTGTCAAATGAAGTGGAGCCCCAGGGCTTGTTGTAGAGCGGGTTGTCATCATCCTCCATCCCATGGACCAGACCCGCTGTTACCGGCCCCCACCCCATAGTGCTGCAGGTTTGTATCACAGAGAGAGTTGCAGACAGGACGTGGTGGGGGAGGAGTGAGGGGATGTGGGGGTGGGATGCAGTGTCAATGCCCCTGGCCAGTGCCCGCCCCTCTGCCACAGCTCCCCCACCCCCCCACCCCTAGTCGGTGAACCTGGAGGCGATCAGAGCGTCCCGTGTGTGCTGACCCTGAGTGGAACCCCTTACAGTTTGTGTACAGTGGTCTGTTATCTGTGGGTGCCCATAGAGGGTCATGTATCCCGTCGATCACCCCCTGGAGTCGGGGCATCCTGGTGGGCTCGAAGTGGATGCATTGAGCCGCCTGGGCATATAGGGCCTCCGTGATGGCATGGATGCTCCTGTGCACCGAGGTCTGTGAGATCCCAGGCAGACCTCGGCGCCTGGAAGGACTTTGTGGCAAAGATGTTCTGAGCGAGCATCACTTGACAGCCACCGGGAGCGGGTATCCTCCCCCATACCCCCGCAGTGCCAGGTGTGCCATCATCTGGCAGATACGTCGCTCTGTCTCTCTGCTCAGCCAGAGTCTCTGACTGCATGCCCAGTCCGCAGCTCCTCCAATGACAGGCGGCCAGTACGCAGGAGGCCAAATGTGGCGTCTCCTTAGCACCTCCTCGGCTTGTTGGGCAGCTGGCTCTCCCTCTTGGGCAGCTGCCACCTGTTCCTCTGGGGCAGGCTCCGTTGCTGCATGCTCCGCTGCTGCAGATTCCTCCTCCTCCTCGAGTGGCGGGGCTCGTACAGCCGTAGGGCATCCCCAGGGCTGCAGTGACTAGCAGGAAGGTCACCATTGCTGGTGGTATTCCAATATCAATTACCTGCTGAGGGTGAAAGGCCGACATGTTAGCATGGTGCATACCCCCATGCCCAACCGGGTCCACCTAACTACATGGTGGCCCCGATTGGCACTGCAAATTCTTCTCCCTCATGTCTTTCCCCCCTTCACCCTCATACCCGGGACCCCGTTGGTTGCTGGCACTGTGGGGCCTCTGGACCTGGCTCCTGTCCAGGATGACATCGGTACCATCAGCTGGCGCTGCCCTCACCAGGGGTATGCACCATGGTCCCTTTAGGTTCTACATTGATGTAACCCTGGGTGGGCCACCAACGGGTGGCAGCTGGCTGGGGGATGTGTGTGGCAGAGGTGCAGTGATGGGGATGAGGGTGTGTGGCGGAGGGTAGAGCGAGGGGGTGAGGGTTGGGGGCACCCGTACGGCTGTTGGCACTCTGCAGAACTAGGATCCGAGGTGGTGGTCAGTAGGATGCGCAGCGAGACGGCCACGGTAATGGAGGTCCGTGCCCAGGCACCGCCCCAGTCCCGTGGGGGGGTCATCCCGGCCACTCAGCCTGAGCCCCACACCCCAGCCAGCCCTGCCAGTTCCGGCCCGGCAGTCCACTGTCGCTCCTCCCTGTGTCCTACCTCTTCTCTCTCCCTCATCAGCCACCACGCTGGTTTCATGAATTTTAAAAGCACAAGTGAACCACGCCATTAGGAACTTGGCCCATCAGAGAAGGAGAGTTGCCGAGGCCCGGGTTAGATCTGCTAATAATATAAAAATGGTGTTTATTGTGCGTGCATTCCGGTACGCATTAACTCCGCTGATGCAGTGATGGAGAATCGCGATTTGGTGTCAAATCGGCGCCCGCCGCGATTATGGCCTCGGAACCTATTCTCTGCCCAATCGCCTTTCACGATTTTGGCGTCAGCAAACAGGGAATCTCAGTCTTTATTTTTAAGTAGCTGTGTTTCAAATTAAAAACAAGTTAAGTGTTATAACTAAGATTATGACTTTTGACGGTGGAAAGGAAGACTAAATTCACTCTCGATAATTTTAGTTTTTTAGTTTAATACAGCAGGTTATTCTTTTAGATTATCCTTAAGTGGGGAAATTACATGGAGCCCACAGCACAGGGACAGATTGCTTGGTCAATGGATTTAGACCAGTGGTTACGCTCCATGTGAGCCTCCTGCTACTTTATCTCACCCTGTCAGTATAACTTTCTATTCCTTTCCCCATGGACACATCTGTGCTCTTTACTTCAATTATGCCATGTACTCCACGATATAATTGAATTTGTCATCTCGGATTGATCAGGAATAAGATCAAAACTTTAGCTCTTGAAAATAGATTGAACCGAAGTAGAAGACTGAGGAGATGCTTCCATTCAAAATAAACCCAATGTGTTGCAGTAGCATCGCTTCCCTCGGCATTTTAGGACCAGATGAAATGTAATATTGACAACTGTAAAGTATTGAGCAGAGGGAAAAAAAGGTGTCATATATACTCCACGAATGGTGTCATAATAGCGAAGAGTGAAATTGAAGACGCTGTGGGGATATTAGTTTATTTAATGCTCAATAAGTTTAAATACTCCAGCTCAGAATCAACAAGGCAAATGAAATGTGAAGCATTATGGGCTACTTCTGTATTGCAGCCCATATCTTCAGAAGGCAATATAACCATGTCACACTCCAGCATTTACCTCTATAAGGTACAGCTGATCTGCTTGTAAGCTGTCTCCACTGGTAAATTAAACCAAAGGGTGGTGGCAATGCAAAAGGCCCAGAAAGATACAGGTTTCCCTGATCATGGCTTAAAAAGCTGGCAGATTTAATTCAGTGTCACCGGATAGCAATGTAAAACATTGATGCAATGGGTTAGAACTATCCAATGTGGCCTTTCACATGGGATAGAGCCATGGCCTGCCCTCTGTGGTGAATGTGATTCAAACTGGATTGTAATCTGACATGTGTCTGTATTGTAAGTGCAGTTGCACTACCTGTCCTCCAGGGGGAGTAGCTCTGGGAATGCTCGAGTTGTATGGGGCTTCTCCCTTGGCTCTGCCCAGGACCCCTCCACCGGAAGCTCCTGTATAAAAGCTCAGTGCCACATGGTCAGCCGGCCAGTTCACCGAAAGTTCAATGGCTAACCGGCTGGCTCTGTTGTGAGTATATTAAAACCGCTATTCTAATCCTACAAGCACGTGTCCGTAGAATTGTTGGTTCCAACACCCTCACAAACCCCAGCCCCACCCCAACTCTGGCACCTACTTCATTGGCCATGGTGCCTCTGGACCTGCTTACCTGGGCTTCAGACAGCAGACAACTCAGTGAGGATCTCAGAAAACGCCACAGTAAAGGCACATCTGGAAAATAAATCACTAGAAACATCTTTATTCTAACTGTAGAATTTAGTCCCATTTTTCACTGTTGTATGAAGTGACTGTGGAAAGGGGGCTAGGTTTGTTCACGCTTTTTAGCTGATTGAGGAAGACAGAAATATTTTTGACAATGTATAATTCAGCCTGTGGCTGACCCTCAGTGTAAAAGTGCCTCAGATACAGGTGGGCGATGTGATGGGAGAAAAGTTCTGTTCTTTCTGGATGGAAGTAATAGAATGGATTTAAAAGTAGATCCTTGTTATATCTACCTTTTGAACTTACACCTCCCTCGAATAATTATTATATAACGAACCAAACTGACTTGATCGCCTTCACAAAACATTAATGTATGACACCAAGCCAATTCCTTTTCTTTCAAATTTCAAACTTTCAATGCTTCATTGGCCACGTTGTAAGCAGTGTTATTGTGGTGGTTTTAATATTGCCTCCGTAAACATTGTCAAGGTTTGATGCTTAGGCTTTGTTACTTTATCTCCTTATTGATGATACTCCTCCATTTGACCTAAATGTGTGTATTACCTGATGTATATTGACAGATTCTCACATTTATTAATATTCTAACTCCTTATGTTCTCATCGCCATCTTGTGTCTACATTTATAAGAGTTCCATTTCCAGAATAACAGAGAATGACACACAAATCTGTAAACACATGTGATTCAATGCTAAGTCAAGGTATTACATATTATTGAGTTCCTCATGCGACTTACGAATCCTCAATTTTCTCATCAGACTATTTACCCCTGCAGTGTTTTGCAAAAAAGGCCAGGAATCATGTGATATATTTGATGCAAAGTCAATGCTTGCATTCCAATCCCACCCATGAATACATCAATAATTGTCAAATCAGAACAGCTTAGAGATGAAGATAAAGCAGGCATGCATCATAACTGGGGGTATAAACACTGCCAAACATTAATAACCATCCCTTTAATTGCTCTTTAACAGTAACATGCAATTGAAAGCCACCTTCATTCTCGTACTGCCTAGGCTGCCAGATGGGGAAATGTTTTCTAAATAAGAGTTAACGGAAGCATGTGTGATCAGTGTTCAGCCCATTCCTCCCCCTTCCCCCCACCCCATGGTTTTGCAATGTTGGTGTCTACATGGGTGTGTCTCTTCTCACAATGTAACATCGCAGTACTCCTTTCAGGCTGGGTTTTTGCCAGCTTCTAAAATACGTTTCAGTTTAAGATAATGAACTTCTGTTTACCACAGGCCGGCCTTGCCTAGCTTTTGACTGCCTATTTTTTCCAATTGGATCCTACCTCAATCATACCGTGGCAGTACGGTAGCATGGTGGTTAGCATAAATGCTTCACAGCTCCAGGATCCCAGGTTCGATTCCCGGCTGGGTCACTGTCTGTGTGGAGTCTGCACGTCCTCCCCGTGTGTGCGTGGGTTTCCTCCGGGTGCTCCGTTTTCCTCCCACAGTCCAAAGATGTGCGGGTTAGGTGGATTGGCCATGCTAAATTGCCCGTAGTGTCCTAAAAAGTAAGGGGGGGGGGGGGGGGGTTGTTGGGTTACGGGTATAGGGTGGATACGTGGGTTTGAGTAGGGTGCTCATTGCTCGGCACAACATCGAGGGCCGAAGGGCCTGTTCTGTGCTGTACTGTTCTATGTTCTATGTTCTATTTTCATACCCATTATGAATAAACTGCGATTGAGTCAACAATCATTGACTCAGTACCACCTCACATGTGCAATTTTATTTGGTGTTTAAGTCTGAGATGACTAAATACTCTTCTCATATTGTGGTATAAATAATCTATAATAAAATCTGGACGTCTCAGATTTTCGTTCCCAAGTCAGGTACACAGACACGAGAGAATTCCTGACTTTGAGAACCTGACCTTCAGAAATGGCTGCCACGATTCCAATTTTCACTGCAGGGAGGTGGACTGGATTAGAAGTTGGGCTTACCACCTCCGGAACGAGTGGGGAGGCCACTGGATAGGAAGAGGGACAGAGCGGAAGGCCTACCTCTGTGATCTGGCACTTAGCTGAACTCAATTTTTAAAATGGTTAAATCTAAAATCAGCCTCCAGCCCTCATTGATCACCCCCTCACCCCTGCACCTGCCCTCCATCCACCCCACCTTGGCCCCTCATACTGTTTATGCCAATCCATGACCCTCTACCCACCACCAATGGTCCCTCATACCCTCATACCCTCTATGTCTCCTACATCTCCATGGCCCTTTATGCCAACGTCATGCCAGGTCATGCCAATCTATACAGTCCACCCACCAACCTTTGCCCTTACTCCCTTCAGGCCAATCACCCAGTAATGACCAGGGGCAAATTACAGGAGCAATGCTGACATGAAATAAAGTTGGGCGTCAATTCATGATGCCACTATTTTCAACGAAACAAAACACTGGGGGAGATTTTGTGCCTGCGTCAGCCGTCAGCAAGAACAGCGACATGGGGGCAGCATGGTGGCGCAGTGGGTTAGCCCTGCGGCCTCACGGCGCCGAGGTCCCAGGTTTGATCCCGGCTCTGGCTCACTGTCCGTGTGGAGTTTGCACATTCTCCCCTTGTTTGCGTGGGTTTCACACCCACAACACAAAAGATGTGCAGAGTAGGTGGATCGGCCACGCTAAATTGCCCCTTAATTGGAAAAAATTAATTGGGTACTCTAAATTTATTTTTAAAAAGACCAGCGACATGGGTGCAAAATCTCACGAGAATCAGGAAATGGGATTCTCGCCGGCAAGATCTCATTTTCCACGCCTCTCACTGGTGATGAAACGAGGTTTACACCCACAAAGGGGCGAGCAGCTAATTTTAACAGATTTACATACATTTTCATCTAATCACCAGGCCCCCTCATCACTTGATTACCGCCTTTGAATGTTCAAACTTCGCCGACGTGACGTGACACCAGTGAGATTTACGGCAGGTTTGGAAAAACGGGAATGGGTCAAGGGGATCGCCCATGGGGACAGATAGGTCAGTATGTCCCCGGCGGGGGGAGAAGGGGCCTCTCTCGGTGCTGAGACAGACCCTCTGGGAGCTCCATTGGTGGTAGGGTTTGTATTATGTTTGTTGGGGATGCCCCCGATGCTGATGCTTGTGGTTGGGGGGGGGATGGGGAGCCGCTGATGCTGATGATGGTGTGTCGTGGGAGGGGAGCCGTTGATGCTAATGGCGGTGTGTGGGGGGAGGGGAGCCGCTGATGATGATGGCGGTGTGCGGGGGGGGGGGGGAGCCACTGATGCTGATGATGGTGTGTGGTGGGAGGGGAGCCGTTGATGCTGATGGCGGTGTGGGGGGTGGGGGAGTCACTGGTGCTGATGGCGGTGTGTGTGGGGGTGGGGGTGGGGGAGCCGCTGATGCTGATGGCGGGGTGGGGGGAGGGGAGCCGCTGATGCTGGTGGCGGTGTGTGGGGGGAGGGGTGCCGCTGATGCTGATGGCGGTGTGTGGGGGGAGGGGAGCCGCTGATGCTGATGGCGGTGTGTGGGGGGAGGGGAGCCGCTGATGCTGATGGCGGTGTGTGGGGGGAGGGGAGCCGCTGATGCTGATGATGGTGTGTGGGGGGAGGGGAGCCGTTGATGCTGATGGCGGTGTGGGGGGGGAGGGGTGCCGCTGATGCTGATGGCGGTGTGTGGGGGGAGGGGAGCCGCTGATGCTGATGATGGTGTGTGGGGGGAGGGGAGCCGTTGATGCTGATGGCGGTGTGGGGGGGGGAGGGGTGCCGCTGATGCTGATGGCGGTGTGTGTGTAGGGGAGGGGGAGGGGCGGGAGGCACTGACGCTGGTGGTGGTGTGTGTGTGGGGGGCGGGGGAGCCGCTGATGCTGATGGCAGTTTCTGGGGGGTGGGGAGCCGCTGATGCTGATCGCGGTGTGTGGGGGGGGGAGGAGCCGCTGATGCTGATGGCGGTTGATGAGCCATCAATTGCACGAGAGACGAGTTGCTATACAATAGTTAGGCTTTAATAAGCTAGAACTTAGCCCTACGGTCGACTACAATAAAACGGACGACCGCCGGGCGTTCTGACCATTTATACCTCGGTATTGAGGCGTGGTTAACTCAGCCTCTCGACCAATCGGAGAGCCGTCACATGACTGGTCTCAACCAATCGGTCGAGAGGCACATGACCGACCAGGGCCAATGGTAAGCCGGTGTTCTGCACCAATGGCAGACAGCTATGCAAATCATACCACCACATTCACCCCTTGCGGAGAAAGAAGCCGGGGGGGGTATCAACGAGAACCGGGGGCTGGGGGGGGGGAGATGCGGGGGAGAGAGAACTGGTGGTATGAGTAGCAGCCGGGAGAACAAAAATTTTCTCTTCTTTTCTTTTCTTACATTTTTGGCTTCCCACTGGCCCAGACAATTAGCAATAGTACACAAAGCCCCAACAAAGTCCATGGAGCTGTTGAAATTTAAATCGATTCGATCAGTCTTTTCGTGGTCCGTGACATTCTGGCAGACCGCCGCAGTGGAGTAGGTGACGTAGGTTCCGCCGATGGTGGTGGTTCCGCTGACGTCCTGGAGTCTGGGAGCAATGGTCCTTGAACAGTCTCCGTCAGCCGAGCTGGCTGTGGAGACGCCATGGATGGGGAAGAGGTGACCTGGGTGCGGCGCTGGGGGGAAAAAACAGGGTGGGGTATGTGGTGAAGGGGGGGAAGGCCGCACGCCGGCGGGTGCCAGGTCCCGGAGGGAGACCGTGTCCTGCCGACCATCGGGGTACTCCACATACGCATACGTTAGCGTGGAGTAACTGGACTTGTTCCACCAACGGGTCGGAGTTGTGCACCCGCACATGCTTCCGGAGCAAGATGGGTCCGGGGGCGGCCAGCCACGTCGGGAGAGGGGATCCGGAGGACGACTTCCTGGGGAAGACAAGAAGACGTTCATGAGGTGTCTGATTTGTTGCGGTACAGAGGAGTGAGCGGATAGAACGTAGGGCATCGGGGATAACCTCTTGCCATCGGGAAATAGGGAGATCTCTGGACCGGTGGGCCAGTAGTATGGTCTTCCAGATGGTACCATTCTCCCGCTCGACCTGTCCGTTACCCCGGGGGTTATAGCTGGTCGTCCTGCTAGAGGCAATGCCCCGTTGAGCAGGAATTGACGCAGCTCGTCGCTCATAAATGAGGACCCCCGGTCGCTGTGTATGTACGCGGGGTAGCCGAACAGGGAGAAGATGGAGAGGAGGGCCTTAATGATGATCGATGTGGTCATGTTGGGGCAGTGAATGGCGAAGGGGAAGCGGGAGACTTTGTCAATTACCGCCAGGAAGTAAATGTTGCGGTTGTTAGAGGGAAGGGGCCCCTTGAAGTCAATGCTGAGACGTTCGAAGGGGCGGGATGCTTTGATCAGGTGTGCACGCTCGGGGCGGTAGAAGTGCGGTTTGCACTCGGCGCAGGTGTGGCAGTTACGGGTTACTGTCCTGACTTCCGCGATGGAGAAAGGCAGGTTGCGGGTCTTAATGAAGTGGTAGAGACGGGTCACCCCTGGATGGCAGAGGTCCGCGTGGAGGGAGCAGAGGCGGTCTATCTGCGCGCTGGCGCAGGTACCGAGGGACAGGGCATCAGGAGGCTCATTGAGCTTCCCAGGACGATACAAGATATCATAGTTGTACGTGGACAACTCGATCCGCCACCGTAAGATCTTGTCATTCTTAATCTTGCCCCTTTGTGCATTATCAAACGTGAAGGCTACTGACCGTTGGTCTGTGAGGAGGGTAAACCTCCTGCCGGCAAATTGTGGCTCCAATGTCGCACCACTTCGACTATGGCCTGGGCTTCCTTTTCCACAGAGGGGTGGTAGAGTTCGGAAGCCTGGAGGGTTCTGGAGAAGAAGGCCACGGGTCTGCCCGCTTGGTTCAGGGTGGCCGCCAGAGCTACTTATGATGCATCGCTCTCGACCTGGAAGGGGAGGGACTCGTCGATGGCGCGCATCGTGGCCTTTGCAATGTCCGCTTTGATGCGGCTAAAGACCTGGCAGGCCTCTGTCGACGGCGGGAAGGTCGTGGTTTGAATGAGGGGACGGGCCTTGTCGGCGTAATTGGGAACCCATTGGGCGTAGTAAGCGAAGAAACCCAGGCAGCGTTTGAGGGATTTGAGGGTATTGGGGAGAGGGAGTTCCATCAGGGGGCGCATGCGTTCGGGGTCGGGGCCTATCACTCCGTTACGCACTACGTAGCCGAGGATGGCTAGACGGTCGGTGCTAAACACGCACTTATCCTTATTGTGTGTGAGGTTAAGGAGTTTTGCGGTTTGGAGGAATTTCTGGAGGTTGGCGTCATGGTCCTGCTGATCGTGGCTGCAGATGGTGACATTATCAAGATACGGGAAGGTAGCCTGTAATCCGTACTTGTCGACCATTCGGTCCATCTCCCGTTGGAAGACCGAGACCCCATTTGTGACACCAAATGGAACCCTAAGGAAGTGGTAGAGGCGCCCATCTGCCTCAAACGCGGTGTACTTGTGGTCACTCGCGCGGAGGGGAGCTGATGGTAAGCGGACTTAAGGTCCACAGTGGAGAAGACCTTGTATTTCGCGATATCGTTTACCATGGCGGAAATACAGGGGAGAGGATACATGTCCAGTTGCGTAAACCGGTTGATGATCTGGCTATAGTCGATGACCATCCAGTTTTTCTCCCCAGTCCGGACCACCAGCACTTGGGCTCGCCAGGGACTGTTGCTGGCCTCGATGACCCCTTCCTTCAGCAGCCTCTGGACCTCGGACCTGATGAAGGTCCGGTCCTGGGCGCTGTACCGTCTGCTCCATGTGGCGACGGGTTTGCAATTGGGGGTGAGATTAGCAAACAAGGAGGGGGGGTCCACTTTGAGGGACGTGAGGCTGCAGACAGTGAGGGGGGGTATAGGGCCGCTGAATTGGAAGGTCAAGCTCTGCAGGTTGCACTGGAAGTCCAGTCCTAGGAGTGCCGGTGCACAAAGGTCAGGGAGGACAGGGAGTTTATAATTTTAAAAAACCTTCATTTGGACCGTGAGGTCCGCGATGCAGCACCCGGTGATGTGGACGGAGTACGAACCTGAGGCTAACCCGATTTTGTGTGTTACCGAATGGACAGGGAGCGCGCAGCGTCTTACCGTGGCAGGGTGAACAAAGCTTTCCGTGCTCCCGGAGTCCAGCAGGCAGCCCGTCTTGTGGCCGTTGAGGTAGATCAGCGTTGTCGTTTTGGCGAGCGTGCGTGGACGTGACTGGTCGAGCTGAATGGCAGCGAGCCGTGGAGAAAATCCGTATTCATCGTCGTCGTCCGAGTAGATGCTGGAAGAACCTTGCGTGCCAGTCCCGGAAGGGGGTGCCCAGGATTCGCACGTGGAGTCGGGGTCCCAAGATGGCGGCGACAAGGACCCGGACGTTTGGTCGGCACCCCAAGATGGCGGCGCCCAGGGCCCGCACGTGGAGTCGGCGCCCCAAGATGGCGGCGCCCGCGGGCCCTCGTGGTTGCTGGGGGCGGGGTTAGCGGTGCTGGTGAGCCGACCGGAGCGGCTGTGAGCGGGGGCAGGGAGGCCGCAGGCCAGGCGCCGGGGCCCGGGGGCAGCGAGTGGAGGGTAGCGCGGTGCGCTGGAGGGGCCCGGAAGGGCCCGGAGGAGAGAGAGAGGCGTGCAGGCCAGGCGCGGGGGCCCGGGTGCGGGGGGGAGAGAGTTGCGCGGCGTCCAGGAGGGGACCGGGAGGGCCCGGAGGTGGGGATCCCTGGTCGCTACGCGGAACCGCAGCGACCATTTTGGCCTGGCAGACAGTGGAGAAGTGGCCCTTCTTCCCGCAGCTCTTACAGAGGGCGGAGCGGGTTGGGCAGCGCGGGCGAGGGTGTTTCGCGAACCCGCAAAAATAGCAGCGGGGCCCCGTGGACTTGTCAGGGCGTCCCGCGGTGCAGGCCTGAGGGAGGTCGGGAGCGGCGGATGGCGGTGGGGAAGCGTGCCAGGAGGCCCAGGATAGTGCAGCACAGCTGGGGACATAGGCGCGGGCGTTTAGATCGGCAACCTCCAGGGAGGTGGAGAGAGTCCGTGCCTCAGTTAAGCTGAGGTCGTCGTTCTCCAGCATCCGCTGGCGGATAGCGGGGGACTGCATCCCAGCCACGTAAGCATCTCTGATCAGCAGTTCCATGTGCTCCGTGGTGCTATGTCTTTTCGTCCGACGTCATTTCGTCCAACGACACTTCGTCCACGTCTTTTGGTCCAACGTCTTTTTGTCCGCCCGTCTTTTGGTCCAACGTCATTTTGTCCGGTGATTTTTTTCGTCAAAGATTTTTTGTGACTTTTTACGTGTTTTTGCTGGATGATTTTTTTTGTCAAAGACTTTTTGTAACTTGACTTTTAGTAACTTGCTTAGTAGCACCACTCCATTTTAACTTTTGTACATGGAAATCTTCTCTAATGCACATAATATACAATAAAGGATCTTTATTACCGGCCTCTTTCCTTTAACGAGCCTCGTTAAAGGATAGTTATTATCGTTCTCTCGTTAAAGGATAGTTATTATCGTTCTCTCCCCTTTAACGAGCCTCGTTAAAGGATCCCACAGCGAAAATTGATTTCTTGAGGAATGTTGCTCACAATTTACATCAATTTTAAGTAATTTCGGGAATTCATCAGTAGTAAACTTTTAGATCTTTTTAACTGCATTTTTAGATTTTTTAACTTTTTAACTGCATTTTTAAGCTTGTATTTTACTTGAATTTCATCAATTACTTGCATTTTAGCAATTAAATTCACTTGCTGTATTGTGCCTGCTTTCTATCAATTAAATGCTTTTATACAGAGTTGATTTGCAATTGGTTAATTGGACGAAGTGACGTTGGACCAAAAGACGGGCGGACAAAAAGACGTTGGACGAAAAGACGTGGACGAAGTGTCGTTGGACGAAATGACGTCGGACGAAAAGACGCGACACGGTGCTCCGTAGCTGAAACTGCGAGGCAGGAGCAGTTCCTCCCCAGGATAGCAAGGGCCTGGTAAAATTGGTCTAATGACTCACTGGGGAGCTGTTGTCTGGTGGCCAGCAGATGTCGGGCGAATACTCTGTTGACTGGTTTAAGGAATTGTCCATTCAGCTTTAGTATGGTGGAATCGTAATCTTTCTCGTCCTTGATTATCGCGTAGGCTGCTATACCCACGCTGGAGTGGAGGATGTGAAGCTTCTGTGCCATGGTGGGGGGGGTGGTTGCAGATTCCAGGTATCCTTTGAGACATGCCAGCCAATGTTGAAAAATTTCTGCAGAGTTCTGAGTTTGCGGGCTGATGCGGAGGTATTCGGGCTTGATCCGGAACTCCATCTTCAAAAATCTAGCTTATTAAATTGATGAGCCCTCAGTTGCACGAGAGACGAGTTGCTATACAAAAGTTAGGCTTTAATAAGCTAGAACTTAGCCCTGCGGTCGACTACAATAAAATGGACGACCGCCGGGCGTTCTGACTATTTATACCTCGGTATGGAGGCGTGGTTAACTCAGCCTCTCGACCAATCAGAGAGCCGTCACATGACTGGTCTCAACCAATTGGTCGAGAGGCACATGACCGACCAGGGCCAATGGTAAGCCGGTGTTCTGCACCTATGGCAGACAGCTATGCAAATCATACCACCACAGCGGTATGGGTGGTGGGAGAGCCACTGATGCTGATGGCGGTGTGGGGGGTGGGGGAGCCGCTGATGCTGATGTCGGTGTGTGGGGGGGGAGGAGCCACCGATGCTGATGGCGGTGTGTAGGGGGGTGGAGGAGCCACTGGTGCTGATGGCGGTGTGTAGGGGGGTGGGGGAGCCGCTGATGCTGATGGCGATGTGGGGGGGGTGGGGGAGCCGCTGATGCTGATGATGGTGTATGTGTGTGGGGGGGGAGGCGCTGACGCTGGTGGTGGTGTGTGTGGGGGAGGGGAGCCGCTGATGCTGATCGTGGGGTGGGGGGAGGGGAGCCCCTGATGCTGATGGCGGTGTGGGGGGGGGAGCCGCTGATGCTGATGGCGGTGTGGGGGGGGCGGGGGAGCTGCTGATGCAGATGATGGTGTGGCGGGGCGGGGGGAGCCGCTGATGCTGATGGTGTTGTTGGGAGGTGGGGATGTTGTGTTATGCTTCTTCATGTAGCATAAGCTGCTTCCTTGATGTATGCTCTGACAAAGGAAGGTTCAGACTTGGAGTTAGGTTCAACATGTTTATTGAACAGTTAACAATTCTCCTACTTGAGTTTGACTCTCCTGCTAATCTTGCTATAGTAACTCAGTCTAACTAACCAGTCTGCTCTAATCCATGCGGTGGGTGTGATGCTTCCTGATCTGCCCCTGTCTCTCTGAGTGTCACCTGTGGAAAGAGAAAGAGCATGTTTGCCCTGTCCTTTTATACGGGTTGCCCCTTGTGGTAGTGTCACCTCTGGGTGTTTGACTGCCCATTGGTTGCTTCCTATTTTATGTGTTCATTAGCTGTATGTCTGCATGTCATGATGTCTCTGGTGCTCCCAATAGTGTTTACTCAGTCCTAGTGTATTTAAATTAACCCCTTGTGTTTTTACAGTGATGCATATCACCACAGGGAATGGTACCATTTGGCCCCGCCATTTTGGCGCCGATCTTTTGGCGCCGTTTTTTGGGCGCTTAATAACCACTTTTAAAACCAACATTTTAAATGTAGTTCTGTACCTAGTTCCACCAGAATCCCACCTAGTTCTGTAGCGCAACATACTCTTAGAATTTTACTCTAAAAATTTAAAAGTAGTAGAAATGGCTGAAAGTATTTTAAGTAAGAAAGACAAACCTAAACTTTCTCACAATGGATATCTATATGTGGTCGACAAGCATAGCAAGAAGGACACTTTGATGAAGTTTTGGAGATGTGAAAACAAGAACGAGTGCAAAGCCCGTATACACACTAAAAACAATGAAGTGATAAAGGAAATAAACGAGCATTCTCATGGTGCTTCAGCGTGGAAGTAGCTGCAATTAAAACAAGCGTAAAGCGCCGGGCTGGAGAGAGTCAAGATCAACTATCGGCAATTTTAAGTTCTTGTACAGAAAATATTTCTCAAGCCGCTCAAGGAGTACTTCCAACTGCAGACGCAATGAAGCAAATTGTAAGGAGAAGAAGAAATCAAATGAACCTCGTTCCTCCAAATCCTGTTCATGTTCGTGAATTAGTGATCCCCGATGATTACAAACATTATATGAAGAACAATGGTGAACGTGAGAACTTTTTAATAGCAGACAGTGGTCATGAAGATGATAGAATTTTAATTTTTGGGAGACAGAGCTGGACTGTGTTTCTATTAGATTCTGAAGTGTGGTATGTTGATGGGACCTTCAAATTATCTCCTCCGTTATTTACACAGGTGTATGTAATTATGGGAAGAAGGCATGGAGGAGTTCATCCAGTTTTATATGCCTTATTACCAAATAAAAGGCGTGCAACATATGTACGCATGTTTCAGATGGTTCATGACGCAATCCCAGGATTAAATCCGGGAAGAATTTCTTGTGACTTTGAACAGGCTGCTATTTCTGCAATGGAAGAATGTTTTCCAGGAGTAAGGATACAAGGATGTTTCTTCCATTTCGCTCATAATGTGTACAAGCACCTTAAACAGATTGGGTGCCAGGTTTTATATAACAGTGATTCCGAATTTGCTTTAAGTGCTAAAATGATCATAGCCTTATGTTTTGTGCCTGTTCCTCACTTGGATAACTACATAGATACCCTGTCCGAGGACTTGCCGGTAGAACTTCAATCGCTGCTTAACTGGTTTGAAGATAATTATGTAGGATCACCAATGAGAAGAGGCAATGGCAGGCGGCCCCCTCTTTTTCCTTCAGAGATGTGGAACCAGCACAATCGCACAATCAACGGAGAGGACTGAACTAACAATCACGCAGAAGCAGCACATAGAAAGGTATATGCGGAATTAGGAGTTCACCACCCCATTATATGGAAATTTATTGATGGACTGAGAAAAATTCAAAACAACCGAGACGCATATTATGAACAATTGGTTGCTGGCCATGCTCCAAAACAAAAACTTCTTAAGTATGTGAGAGCTGACGAGCGCATTTTGAATATTGTGCGCCAGTTTGATGAGAGAGAACCATTAGAATATTTGCGTGGTATAGCCCACAATTACAAAATACATTAAATTACTGAGTTTTAATTATATCTTTTACATAAATATTTTATGCCAGAATAAAGGTTTAGTATTTTTATCCAGAATAAAGGTTTAGTATTTTTATCCAGAATAAAGGTTTAGTATTTTTACCCAGAATAAAGGTTTCGTATTTTTATCCAGAATAAAGGTTTAGTATTTTTACCCAGAATAAAGGTTTCGTATTTTTATCCAGAATAAAGGTTTCGTTTTTTATCCTAGTTTAATTTCATTCCAGGACCCTAGCAGACTATCAACAGTCTATTAAACGGAGAATCCCGCCCTCGATCTGAACCTTGAGTTATTTGGAGAATAGGGATAATTGATTGGTATCACAAGCTAATTCATCTTAAATCCTAGTTTCCATTTATTTACATGCTTTAATTTTAATTTTGGCCCCAAACCGTGGTGGGCCAAAAAATGAGCGCCATAACAACTAGCGCCAAAAAAACGGCACCAAAAGATCGGGGCCAAAAAGGCGGCGCCAAAAAGCACCCGACCCTCACCACAAGACCCCTTTTTTCGTGTTACATATTTTCTGTACAGTGTTAAAGAAAATTGAACAAAATATGTAGATAAGTGATGAAATGTAGAAATCATGATACAGCGATGATTATACAATACCAAATAATATGTATGAGTCCAAATTTCATGAATTAATACGGTCAAGTGGCTTTCTTGTTTTGTTATTGAAGTGTCGACGCTGATGTTGTCATTTCCTTGTGAACGCCGTCAGTCCCTGTGCTCAAGGAACCAAGACTTCAGCAGGAGTTGTGCAAATGGTCAGATCACTTCGTTGTCTGATTTGGACTCTTTTTTTATGCTTGTGGTAGCGATGCAGTATGCCATCTGTGTTGTCTGATCTGGACTGTTTCATGTGATTGCGATATTGATGCAATATGTCATCTGCCTTGAAAGCTGGTTGCTTGTTTGTAGTGGAGCAAACTCATCTGCCTTGAATCGGTGAGATTTGCTGTCATGCCATGGTATGGCTGTACTCTTGCTGTGCTGTTACATTGTCCAGCATTTGCAGAGTTGTACCAGTCGTTGTTCCAGTGTTGTTTTTGCCATGCTTGTTGTTGACGTTGGTGCCTTTGGTACGCTTCTTGTTGTTGTCTTTGATGTTGTTTTCGTAGGTTTTGTTGTTGTGTTTGTTGTGCTCAATGACCACACTGAGAGGAGAATTCGAGTCCTTCACAAAGTTACTTGTGTCAGTGTCCTTTGTGGCATCTGCTGTTTCATTGAGCGCCGTCTCTGATTCCTCGGCACTCCCCGTCTGGAGTCATGTCCGATTCACAGGAATCATTTTTGGCTTGTCGATGCTCCCCGTCCGCAATGGTGAGTAGAAGCTTTATCTTCTCAGCATCGGCCATGCCATCAAGGTCGGATGCTACCATGTAAATCTCAAATCTCTGTTTGAATGCATGCCAGTTGGCACTGAGATTGCCATGGCACCTGAGCTGCTGTGGAACTGAAATCTCGATCATCTTGCCTGGGTGCTGTTGCTGGTTGTCATGGATATGTTGAGTTTAACTATATAGGTTCAACAGGCACTCCTGGAACCATGTTGTGTTGTTCTTCTTCAGGTGGCATAAGCTGCTTCCTTGATATATGCTCTGACAAAGGAAGGTTCAGACTTGGAGTTAGGTTTAACACGTTTATTGAACAGTTAACAATTCTCCTACTTGAGTTCGACTCTCCTACTAATCTTGCTATAGTAACACAGTCTAACTAACCAGTCTGCTCTAAGCCATGCGGTGGGTGTGATGCTTCTGATCTGCCCCAGTGCTTCTCTCTGAGTGTCGCCTGTGGGAAGAGAAAGAGCATGTGTGCCCTGTCCTTTTATATGGGTTGCCCCCTTGTGGTAGTGTCACCTCTGGGTGTCTTGACTGCCCATTGGTCGTGTTCTATTCTATGTGCTCATTAGCTGTATGTCTGCATGTCATGATGTCTCTGGTGCTCCCTCTAGTGTTTACTCATTCCTAGTGTATTTACATTAATCCTTTGTGTATTTACGGTGATGCATATCACCATAGGGGGAGCCCCTGATGCTGCTGTTGGTGTGTGTGGGGGGAGGGTAACCACTGATGCTGATGGAGGTATGGGGGTTGGGCCAGAGCCGCTGATGCTGATGGTGTTGTTGGGGATGGGGGAGCCCCTGATGCTGATCGTGGTGTGGGGGGGGGGGGGGGGGGGGGGGGGGGGGGGGGAGGCGCTGACACTGATGGTGTTGTGGGGGGGGGACCGCCGATGCTGATAGTGGTGTGTGTGGGGGGGGGGGGGGGTGCTGGTGCTGGTGTGGGGAGGGGGGCAAACCCTCTGTTGCTGATGCTTGTACTCGGGGAATGGTAAGAGCCCCTGTTGCTGAAGCTATTGTGGGGTGTTTTGACCATTTCTCTTTTTGCCATGGGGAACCTGTCCATCATGGCAAAAGTCTGGGCCCAGATGTCTCAGTATAAATTGTACCTCATTCTAAGTGTATTGATTGCAGCAACTGAAATTACAGAAGGGTCTTCTGAGGAGCTGCCTTTTTATTGCATCCTTACATCCTTATTAACACCACCCACATGTTAGCTTTTGGAATGTTACAGGAAGCAACATGGATGGGAGGGAAATCCACTGGGGGCCTGTGCCCTGCCCACTTGCTGGAATCTGTACAATGCGGGTGGAGAAATGATCATCAGTGGCAGCCCCAGCACGAGAGAATGAGAATTCCTCAGGTAACAAGCTGCATCAACCACATTTTCTGATATCTCCAGTGCAATTTTCATGTGGGATTTCAAAAGATGAATTTCATTCATGATCTGTGTGAATCTGTAAAGATCTATCTGTGAGTGAGACAGAGAGAGAGAGAGAGAGGAGAGAGATCAAGAAACAATGGTATAGCGACAAAACAGGAAACAGAAGGGACAAAATTCAATAACCCCAGAAAACAGGTGGAGTAATTTGATGCACGATTAACTAGGCGCTGTTGCTTCCGATGCAGACAACACGCAAATTTCATACTGCATGCTAATTTTCAATGATTGTAGAATGCAATCCGATGCTACACCAATGCTTCATTTAGGGGTCCCAGGTTGTGCGAGGGTAGCAGGACTTAAAGCCAAACTGCAAACCTTGAAGGTGACTTCTGCTTGGAGCAGGTTCTAGAATTGTTTGTGGAAGGGTGTCTGAGCACGAAGTACAGTGACTAATGTTACATCAGGAGGAAAGTGTGCTCCGAGGTCCTCAGGCACAGCACAGGTCTTGGTACAAGTGTCAGAGAGGAGACATGTCCTCTATTCACAGAGGACCAGGATTGTGAAGAACAAGATAGCCATGTCAGGCAATACCAGAGGCATGAGCACCTGGATGCCATGCATGGTTGAAGTCAGTAAATGTATTTTCAAATGCCATATCCATGCAACGGCACCACTAGCTTCACACAATGCTCAATGTACCACACCCAAGTCACTCACCTTTCATCAATCTTTATTAATTAGAACTCATACCTAGCATTCATAGCTTCACCTTACTCTCACATGCACAGCATGGCTGCTAACCTCATACCCAGAGCTCATAGCTTGCACGTGTCAGATATTCAATGGTATTAGCCACATCACCCAAAAAGATTGCACTAATATCCTCACCCCACAATCTATTCTGATAAATAAGCTGAGGATGGTGCAAACACACATCCCTTGCTTTCCCCACCCCCACCCCCGCACATGCCTATGCTCATGCCACTTTCCTTTCACATATCCAAGGGCTGCTACTCGGATAAACAGTGGGGGAAGAGCAGGAAGGACTGTGATAATGAGAAAGAACCATCACTCGCTCTGCCACTCACACCTACCAGCTCAGAGACTGATATGGAGTATACTTTAGAGAAAGGGTAACATGGTGGCACAGTGGTTAGCACTAAGCCTCACAGCGTCAGGGACCCGGGTTCACCTTGGGTGACTGTCTGTGTGGAGTTTGCCCGTGTCTGCGTGGGTTTCCTCCGGGTGGTCTGGTTTCCTCCCACATTCAAAAGATTTGCAGGTTAGTGGATTGGCCATGCTAAATTGCACCTTCGTGTCCAAGGGTGTGCAGGTTAGTGGATTGGCCATGCTAAATTGCACCTTCGTGTCCAAGGGTGTGCAGGTTAGTGGATTGGCCATGCTAAATTGTACCTTAGTGTCCAAGGATGTGCAGGTTAGATGGATTGGCCAAGCTAAATTGCACCTTAGTGTCCAAGGATGTGCAGGTTAGGTGGATTGGCCATGCTAAATTGCACCTTAGTGTCCAAGGGTGTGTAGGTTAGTGGATTGGCCATGATCAATGTCCAGAGTTTCAGGAATAGGGCGGGGGTGTGGGCCCAAATGCAGCGCTCTTTCGGAGGATCAGTGAAGACTCGATGGGCCTAATGGCCTCATTGTGTTATGTAGGGATTCTATGAATAACATAGAGGCAGGATTTGCACATGATGAGACACCAGGCCAGGGGCAAGTGATCTGCAACCAGGTCAGGGGAGATGGGCAGTGCATGTTGGAGGCTGTGGTCACACGTGAGTAGTCAGAGACCATTGATGGAGCGGTCTACAGTAGGAAGCCGATGGCTATGCACGCTGAACTGCTTGGTTCATTGGCAGGCCTTCCAGGAAGCCTGCAATCAAAGTCATGGAGCTTGGAGGTGCAACGCACCAACTTAACACGGTGCTTTCTATGAAGCCTGAAATCCCTCCTTTGCAGCCATTTCTGAGAACACTTCCAGACCCATCTATGATGTAGTGTCTGAACTGATCGATGTTTCAGCTTCTATTGTGGAAGTAGGTATCATCCAGAGTCTGGGCACTGCTGCAGTAGCTCAGACTGAAATCAAGCTAGCTGCACAGCTCAAACTGCTGTCAGTTTGCAAAGAGGCTTGTAGGATCTCACGGCAGTCCAGCAACACATTTCTTTTGTTTCATTTAGAATTCCTAATCATTTTTTTCCAATTAAGAGGCAATTTAGTGTGGCCAATCCACTTACCCTGCACATTTTTTAGGTTGTGGGTGTAGGACTCACGCAACCATGGGGAGAATGTGCAAACTCTACACAGTGACCCAGGGTTGGTGCCATGAGGCAGCAGTGCTAACCACTGCACCACCATGATGCCCTGCTCCTATACATTTCTAGGGTTGCTGAGGGTAACACTAGGCCAGAAAAAAGGATGCAAAGACAATCACTAAAGAAATACACAATCGTGTTTAGTTGATTTTTGGGTTTTTTTATATAAATTCTTTTTTTATCCCAATTAAGGGGCAATTTAGAGTGGCCAATCCACCTACCCTGCACATCTTTGGATTGTGGGAATGAGACCCATGCAGACACGGGGAGAATGTGCAAGATTTTTGTTTGTAATATGCCAACGTTTAATTTATAAATTTGATTAGCAATATTTGTTTTGTGGTTGCTTTTATTGTGTCCAAGAGAGCATTGTGACCCTCAGTAACAGAGAGAGTGTTTGGTCTTGGGAATTGAAGTTACAATTATTGATTGGATGAATCGATCATAGAAAACCCTGCCAGAAAGAGGCAATGTTGGTTTACTCCTCCCTTTCTCTCTATCATGTCTTCCTCCTCCACCTCCTCCTTCTTCAGCTCCTCCTCCTTCTTCAGTTCCTCCTCCTTCTCCTCATCCATCTGCTCCAGCTCCTCCTCTTCCTCCACCTTCTCTACCTCCTCCAGCTACTCCACTCCTTCAGCTCCTCCTCCTCCAGCTCCTCCACCTTCTCCACCTGCTCCAGTTCCTCCTCCTCCTCAGCTGGGAAGCTGGCTGTGAAGGTTGTGGTCTTGTGATCAATTTCAATGCATCAATGTCACCCTGCACCATGGGGGAACCCCATCTCTCTGGTAAGTGGATGCAAATATCACCTGTTCCAGCCTGGCAGGAGCTAAGACACATAATACGTTCATCACCACAGTAACCCTCACCATCACAGAGGTGACATTCCTTGCCATTACTGTTGCTGCAGAAGATGGCAGATTTCAATGAGAACATCCTTAGTGAATTCAAGATGCCTGATACATGGTTTCTCCAGTAGAATCGGACCCTTATGCCCCTTCTTCCCCTCTCTCTTCCAGCTGCTTGTGCTGCTCTTTGTTGCCCCTGATCATTTCCCCTGTCATACTTTACTACATGTAATGTTTGGGAACAAGTGTTTTGTGCAGATTCCCTGATGCCAAGACAAAGTCCCGATCATGTCACAACACTTCCTGTAGATTTCAGCCACTTTCAATAACTGTACCACTAAACACTTCTGCAAAGTCAGCACAGGGAGTAGAAATCAATCAGCAATTGACCTGAAAGTAGTTGATGATCCCTTTAAACAGCACTACTGGAGAGTGCCTCCTGATGTTGAATTTATGTTGCCTAACAGGTTCAAAAACAACTTCTTCTCCACTGTTACCAGATACCTGAATGACCCCTTATGGACTGAACTGATCTCTCTGGGGGCAGCAGGGTAGCATGGTGGTTAGCATAAATGCTTCACAGCTCCAGGGTCCCAGGTTCGATTCTCAGCTGGGTCACTGTCTGTGTGGAGTCTGCACGTCCTCCCCCTGTGTGCGTGGGTTTCCTCCGGGTGCTCCGGTTTCCTCCCACAGACCAAAGATGTGCGGGTTAGGTGGATTGGCCATGCTAAATTGCCCGTAGTGTCCTAATAAAAGTAAGGTTAAGGGGGGGTTGTTGGGTTACGGGTATAGCGTGGATACGTGGGTTTGAGTAGGGTGATCATGGCTCGGCACAACATTGAGGGCCGAAGGGCCTGTTCTGTGCTGTACTGTTCTATGTTCTATGTTCTCCATGCCGCCTCTCTACCAAATAGCACTACATTCCATATACTTCACCCAATGTCTATGTCAATGTACTTACTTTGTGTATTTATTGTATGCTCCATGCTTTATCATGCATGGAACAATCTGTCTGGACTGTACGCAGAATAATACTTTGCACTGTACCTCGGTACATGTGACAATAAATCCAAAGTCAATGTACATTAAAGAGACGGTGTTAGCTGGAACATTGGAATCTCTAAAATCATGGTAAATCCTATCAGCATCACATACCTACTCTGTATTCTTGCAACACATGCTCCCTGTGGCCAAGCTAACATTTTACCTCAGGTGGGTATGGCATGGACTTTGCCAGCAATGCTGCATGCACATGCCATGGTTTAGCTCATTTGGCTAGAGAGCTGGTTTGTGACGCAGAGCGAGGCCAGCAGCGCAGCTTCAATTCCCATGTCAGCTGAGGTTATTCATGAAGGCGCTTGTGGTGAATGTATTATGCCAATAATCCCCCATTGTATTTGTATCTATGCTGTTGCCCTTGTATTTGTATCTGTGCTATGCTGTTGCACTTGTGGGCTCCTCCTATGGGCCATTGTATGGCATTATCCACAGGGGAACATGTTGGGGCATGTATGGGCTCCGCCCATGGCTCCTCCCCTTGAAGGGAGGAATAAAGAGCAGTCGACATGTAGGCGGTTCTCAGTAATGGATCAGTCGCAGGCAGGCACTATTCTAAGTTGATCAAAGCCACGGTTTACTTCTACTCTTGTCTCAAGTGAATTGATGGTCGCATCAGCCCTGCCTTCTTAATCTTGCCTCTTGCCTGAGATGCCGTAACCCTCAGGTTAAATCACCACCAGTCAGCTCTCCCCCTCAAAGGGGAAAGCTGCCTTTGGTCATCTAGGACTATGGCTCCTTTGCCTTAATTTCCATTAATTGATGCCACGGGCATCATTCTGGTAGCTCCTGTGGTGCTCAAAGAACCGGTCAGACTTTGCAGCAAAATAAGAGAATAAAGTTGAGACGACTGAAACAAAAGGCATTTTAAAATTGGCAGAAAAAATAGAGAACATTTGAGAAGAGGAAAAGCAGCTGCAAAAAGTTCCACTGGTTTTGAATGACATTTGCATGCACTTTTAGACGTGTGAAATAGGAACAAGTGTTTCAAGCCAGTGTCTTGTTTATAACTGGGTGTCCAATTAAGAGAATTAGATGACATGTTGTTTTAAATGTTATTATTCCTGACGCAAGCAAGAAAAATTTCTCCTGTTTTGGCTCTGAGATGCATAACATTATTCACTTTGAGGACTGGAAAAATGCTTCCCTACAACTAAGGTAAGATCAAATGGCTGAGAATTTACTGGCCAATCCCTTTCCCCTTCCTTCAACATTTGCAGCCTTCGATACAATGCCCATTCCCAATGATTTTATGGAAAATGCTGACTAGTCCCTTCCACAACCCCTTTCAGTATTATGGAATGTATGTTAGGCTGGTGACTTCTCTACTTTTAGTCCCTGTACCTTTCTCAATACAGTTTCTAACAGTAGAGGCTTTTCCATATCTTCCTCACAATGTTAGCGCATTGCCACAAAGTGCAATGGTCATTATTATACTCGATGGCATTGGGGAAATGGAAGTTTCATCACAAGGAACTCACTGGTTGACATTAACCACTGGTATTAGAGGTAGAACATTGAGCAAGGGACAATGCGGTGACGCAGTGGTTAGCACTGTAGCATTGTGGAGAGCACAATCTCTTCACAGCTCCAGGGTCCCAGGTTCGATTCCGGCTTGGGTCACTGTCTGTGCGGAGTCTGCACATCCTCCCCGTGTGTGCGTGGTTTTCCTCCGGGTGCTCCGGATTCCTCCCACAGTCCAAAGATGTGCCGGTTAGGTGGATTGGCCATGATAATTTGCCCTTAGTGTCCAAAATTGCCCTTAGTGTTGGGTGGGGTTACTGGGTTATGGGGATAGGGTGGAAGTGTTAACCTTGGGTAGGGTGCTCTTTCCAGGAGCCGGTGCAGACTCGATGGGCCGAATGGCCTCCTTCTGCACTGTAAATTCTATGAGGGGCAGCACGGTGGCCTAGTGGTTAGCACAGCTGCCTCACGGCGCTGAGGACCCAGGTTCGATCCCTGCTCTGGGTCACTGTCCATGTGGAGTTTGCACATTCTCCCCGTGTCTGCGTGGGTTTCGCCCCCACAACCCAAAAATGTGCAGAGTAGGTGGATTGGCCACGCTAAATTGCCCCTTAATTGGAAAAAATAATTGGGTAATCTAAATTTTAGAAAGAAAAAAAAAAATTCTATGAAACAGCACTGCTGCCTCACGGCGCCGGATCACTGTCTGTCTGGAGTTTGCACATTCTCCCCGTGTCTGAGTGGGTGCCACCCCCACAACGCAAAGATGTGCTGGGCAGGTGGATTGGCCACACTAAATTGCCCCTTAATTGGAAAATTAAAAAAACAAACATTGAGCAAGTTTTAGAACTGGATGCAAGCAGAGCAGCACGGTGGTGCAGTGGTTAGCACTGCTGCCTCATGGCGCCGAGGTCCCAGGTTCGATCCTGGCCCTGGGTCACTGTCCGTGTGGAGTTTGCACGTTCTCCCCATGCTTGCGTGGGTTTCGTCCCCACAACCCAAAGATGTGCAGGGTCGGTGGGTTGGCCACGCTAAATTGCCGCTTAATTGGGAAACATGAATTGGGTATTCTAAATTTATTTAAAAAAAGAACTGGATGGAAGCACATAGGTAAAAATTAGTTACAGATGGAGCTGATTGGAGAGCAGTCACTAACGACCTCCCTCAGGGATTAATATTTGAACTGCTGCTCTTTACTATTTTTTTCAATGATTTAGATGTAATGTTGAGGGTACAATGTGAAAATTTGCAGTTGTTACTAAGATTTGTATAAGTCTGCAGATAACACTGTTTCAGTCAGAGTTTGATGCTCGGAAATTGGGCTCATATAGCTGGGAAAACATGTTTAACTTGGATAAATACAGTGTGAACAGGGTAAATGTTCAAGATGCATAAGCCCTTCAGGGAAAATCATTAAAGAAGGTGGAGAAAGAAAGAGGTCTGGGTGTTCCAATGCTCAAAAGACCCTTGGGCAATATCATGGCAACTAAGGTGTTGGGCTGCATTTGAAGGGCAATTGACTGTAAGGCATAGAATAGTACAGTGCTTTGCCTTGGTCTGGTCTCAGTTAAAATACCATATCCAATTTTATTCTCCTCAAATGTGGGCGATATTGAGGCTTGTGTGTGGGCGTAGAGAAAGGCTGCTAGATCAAATCCAAGTTTAAAGCATTTTAGTTATCACGGAAAGCAGGAACTCTTCACTTTAGAGAAGTAAAGACTGAGGGCTGATCTGATCAAAGTTTGTGAGTTGATGATTATGTTTGAGTTGACAGTTTGTTCCAATTAAACAGGTTAGAAAGGACAAAGGGTCATCGTTTTAATTAATGGGCAGAGTTAGATTAGATATCTTTTCCCAGAGAATAGGTGTCACAGGCCATTATGTGCAGTGGACACTGATTCACTGGATTCCTCCAAGTGAATGCTGGACTTGTTTCTGGCAGTGGTGGAAATCACCTCATACTGCAATGAATTAGCAGGGCCGGAGCCATCTCCTGCACTTGCTTTGAACACATAGGGGAGAACATGGTGGGTGAGGAAAATGGGTGTTGGAGAGAAATTTCTCTGCTTTTTTTCCACCCAGATTGGTTTGGATTTTTATCTTTGTCTCTTCCAGCAAATAACATTTTTTTTAGTGAGATATGGGGCGGGATTCGCTGCTGGCATGATTCTCCATTTTGCCGGCACCTGGGAGTTTCCCGACGGCGTGGGGCTGCCCCACAATGGGAAACCCCATTGGTCGGCCGGCATCACAGAGAATCCCGCTGGCGGGTCGAGGCAGAAATGTGATGCGGCGGGGCCGAGAATCCAGCCCCAGGGTGTGTACATATAGCACAATTGTGTGGGACAGACTGGATGGACCAGAAGATATTATTCTGTCTGTATTGTTTGTTGAGCTGGAAGTCATAACGGGGTTGAAAAGCATATTCCATCCTAGGTAGTGGGCCTGCAATCTACTGGGGCATGGTGCCCAAAGTATTGTCAAAATATGCCTGCCAATACCCTTCAACAAAAATTGTTTTAAAATTTAATTTGCCCTTTTACCAAGAGAGCAGGCTACCTTCCTGGCATTCATTCTCTCCCTATCCCCTTTCCCAGCTATCCACCGTGAGGCCCACTTGTGTGCTAGTTGATGTTGGTATGCCTCATCTGACTGGGCGCACTGGCCTGCAGATATCTGCTAGGTTCCAAAGGGGCGAACGAAACAAGAACTCTTGCTAGAGGAAGGCCTAGCCCCTGTCCAAATCAATGTCCTTATACTGTTATGAGCACATGAGGAGAGGTGAAATTATTCCCCTTTTATTCCCGCTCCAGGTTTGACTGTAACAGGGTTTTTAATTAAGAATTTAGTGAGGATGTGTTTCCCAAGTTTTGTAAGAGTCCCTCTGTTTATGCTTTGAGGTTGTAAAGAATTATTAAGAGATGTTTTCTTCGGTTAAACAAAGAACAAGATAGGTTTCTTGAATCTATTTCCTGAGCTAAAAATAACTAGGTAAAATGCAATCACCATTTACATTTATATGGCTACATAATATTCATCTGGGTCCAAATAGACACCAGTACAGAAAGGGAGAGAGAGAGAGGGAGGGAGTGCACCACTTTAATCATCCTGTGGTCAATGAGGCCCTTGTTAAGGCCCCTGAAGTACCTCACTAATTGTATATTCCAGAGAAATTCTATTAGTTCTTGTTCGCGGCAGTTATTGTTTCAGAACAGGTCATTGCATTTTGATGTCTCAGGGTGGCGTGAATCAGAGGATGAGATCTTTCACATTCCCCAGGGTGTTAAGTGTCTGTCTTCATCCCACTTGGTAGAATGTGAAATTGTGTGTACTTCAGAAGCCGGGGCAGTTTATGCATTGTCTGTGTAGGGACCCAGGGCTTTAAAATCCAGCCAAAAAAAAAATTAAAATTCAAAGTTGTACCTTCAAAAAGCACAGACTGGATTCTCCGCTGTTGGGATTCTCCATTGCGCCGACAGCGCACACACACCCGGGATTTCCCGACGGCATGGGGTTGCCCACATTAGCGAGGTGGAGAATCCCGCTGCCGGCTGGGGCGCGCCATATCAGAAAACTGGTGTGGCGGGATGGAGAATCCAGCCCCACATCTTTGCAACAACACGCTGGGTAGACTCCATTCAAGAGTGATTGTGAAAGCCTGGTCTAGGTTGACACTCAGTGTAACTGGGTCCCAGGCCATCTCTACAGCACACCCAGCGGAATAACAGCAGAGGTTTGCTTCTTACTGCAGCTGCGCAATGCTGCATTGAGCAAAGGTTAAAGCTAACCTATAAACCCAGTGGCTAGCATCAGAGCACTATAAACCAGATAATAATAAACTGACACTGGATTCCTACCCACCTGTAGTTTCATTCCATTTGCCAATGCAACATGTGGTACCTTGTCAAAATGATAAGCTCAGTATCATGTTTTGCACTGTATGTTAACAGAACAGATGGGCAGCGGTGACTGCTAAAGGTGTGGAAATGAAACTAATTTCAAGCAAATGTAAAAATATTTCTTGATGGAAGGATGAGGAGAAATTATAATGTCATTTTATATAATAACATTTTCAGCACTGCCCTTTGCGGCTTTTTGATTTTGCCCTATTCTACAGGGTCAGTTGTATCCCCATCACCTCCTCTCCACCTTACTTCACCCGTCTGGTGGGAACAGTGTGGGCTGTGCAGTTTGGGAGGACGGTATGACCCAAGAGGGACATGGGCAGCATTCACCTGCGCCATTTATAGTCACCTGTTTTCATGCCGGGTATGTGGTGCGATGTTATGTCAAGCTGATGTTGCCAGAATGCCTCACCGATTTAATAGTGGGACCAACTGCAGCCCTGTGGAACCTGATCATTTTAAGGGAACAAGACCCAGGAAACTTTGCTACTCCCCTGCCTGGGCTCCTACCCCGATTGATTGCAGACTTGCCAACTCTTGTCAATCCCTGCCCACCTTGTTAAAGATTGTCTTGTGGGTTGCGGCCAGCCTAACTCTGCACCAATATTAACCTCAACCTGCCAGCAGCACCATCATTCCAGCCAGTTCCTGGCTCTCACTCTAGGAAGGCGGGGTGGTGGGTGAAGGGACCCGGTGGTCCGTGGCTCCTTCACCTCCCAGATCTCTGATTTCTTCCCCAAGTTAAAATTAGCTCTTTTGGGATAGAAGAAAAGAGGCAGAAATCAATTTCCCTCTTCCTTTCAAACTCTAGCTATTTTTGAGCAGTAAAATATTTGGAGAGAGTGCACATTCCCATTTCTTTTTTTCCACAATTAGAACTTTGCCCTTTTGTGTCCTGAAAAATGCAAAAGGCTACTGTATAACTACAAGCCAAATTTGTTTGGGGAGCAAACTTCCTTCACTTCTAACATGGGGGATAAATTGGGTAACCCTCAAAATGGACTCGAGGATCGTGGTGTACAGTTAACCTGTTCCCAGTCACCTTTGTGCTACCTGCTCACTATAATGATTCCTATGTGCAGCCAGCACTAAACTGCACTGGTCATTGGCTGCATGTTTCAGAAGAGGGCCTAATATCACCAGTAACTTGCAGGAATTAGAGCTCGCCTGCACTTCTTAAAGACAGGGGTTTGGGGGGCGGAGGTGCATTTTGGCTGGGGAAAGTGATGGGAGTTGTTCACCAACTGTAGATGACCTGGGAAAGAGTGAACAATGGCTGACGAGGAGAGAGAATGGACTTTGGGTAGTCACACATAGGGGTAGTTCCAGAAGAGAGCATGTAACTCAAACAGTAACCTGGTCCGTATAGCATTCTGATTGTAACCTTACCACGTGTAAATCAATAAATCATCATTCTAGTTCAGTCACCATCAGTTCTGTATGAATCATTGCAAAGACAAGGTCATAGAACACAATAGTATGGACTTAGGATCTGAAATGATCTCATTGAATCACAGAACAGGCTCAAAGGGCTAAAATGGCCTATTTGCATTCTCATGTTTCTTTTCATCCAGGTTTTTGGATGCTGCATTGGAGGTCTTGGTGGGAGAGGTGAAAAGGAGGAGAGAAGCCCTGAATCCTCAAGAGAGCTGGGAGTCTCTCCAGATGCATGAGACAGTGGAGCAGATGGCTGCAGAGGTCAATGCCAAGAGTTTAACCCCGAAGACGTGGATGCAGTGCCGCAGGATATTTAAAGACCTCACATGAGTGGTCAAGATCAGTGAATGCATCTTCAAATGCCTCATTCTTATATATGAACTACAAGCCTCAACACTGCTCAGTTCACCAATTTTGCTTCACTCATCTACCAACAATCTATGTCAATCAGGACTCAGACCTCTCATTCACAGCTTCACCTCAACCCCACACAGGTTGCACTGCTGCAAGCCTCAAGGCCCATCTCACAACCCGAATTCACTGGCAGCTATTCGCAACATGACAGCCACATGATGTTATTGCACAACATTAACTGAGATACTTCCCTCTCTCTTGCACAATGGGAGGAAAGCAGGAACAAAGCAGAGGGGAAGAGATGAGCCTTTATGTTCTAACCTCCATGGAGGAGATGCTGCAGTCCATTATCGTGGAGCTGAGTCCACAAAAGATCAGCCATGATCTAATTGAATGGCGGAGCAGGCTCGAGGGGCCAGATGGCCTACTCCTGCTCCTAGTTCTTATGTTCTTATGTTCTTATTATGGGAAAGGCCATTACTGAGATTGTGACTACGGAAAGGGCTAAAATCATTGAATATGACAGTATCCTCATACCTAATCCTCCTTCTCCATCCCAGCACCTTCTCCTCCCAAACTCTCTTCTGACTTACAAGCTGCAAATGTTGTGTGCACGCACTTCTTACTTGCAAGCCCGTGACCTTTCCCACAACAAATACACAGTGGTTAGCATTGTTACGTCACAGCTCCAGGGTCCCAGGTTCGATTCCCAGCTTGGGTCACTGTCTGTGCGGGGTATGCATGTTCGCCCCAGTTTCCTCCAGGTGCTCCCGTTTCCTCCCACTGTCCAAAGATGTACAGGTTAGGTGGATTGGCCATGCTAAATTGCCCTTAGTGTTCAAAAAGGTTAGGTGGGGTTACTGGGTTACGGGGTTGGGATGGAAGTGTGGGCTTAAGTAGGGTGCTCTTTCCAAGAGCTGGTGCAGACTTGATAGACAGATGGCCTGCTTCTGCACTGAAGGTTCTATGATTCTATGATACCTCTTATTTATCTCAGATATCCGAAAACTGCAATATGTCCAGAAAATGGTGGAAGATCAAGAAACAGTGACGATGAAGACAGATTATCACTTGATTTCACACTCACATTCACCAGCTCAGATACTGAGACTGCACAGAGGATGGCTTAGAGGCCGGAACTGTACACAGTGCAGGGGAGCCGGTGGCACAGTGGTATTGTCACTGGACTAGTAAACCAGAAACCCAGAGTAATGCTGTGGGGACCTGGGTTCGAATCCTGCCACTGTAAATGGTGACATTTGGAATTAAAAGTCTAATTGTGACCATGAAACCATTGCCAATTTTCGTAAAAACCCATCTGGTTCACTAATGTCCTTTAGAGAAGGAAATCTGCTGTCCTTACCAGGTCTGGCCTACATGTGACTCCAGACCCACAGCAATGTGGTTGACTCTTAACTGCCCCAATAAGGGCAATTAGGGATGGGCAATAAATGCTGGCCCAGCCAGCAACGTCCACGTCCCATGAACAAATTTTTTTAAAAGCGTTCTGCAACCATGGCAGAAGTCAAGGATAACAAGTGGCCAGTTCATATGACAATGAGGTGACACATGACTTGGCTAGTTCATATGACAATGACTGCTGCCTTGTGGATTTCTTCCCACAGTCCATAGAAGTTCCGGGATAGGTGGATTGGCCGTGTTAAGTTTCCCCTTCATGACCAAAGGTTATGTGGCCATGCCCTCTGAATGGGGCGGAGGAGGGAGCCGAGGTAGGGCGCTCTGTCAGAGGGTCGGTGTAGACTGGATGGGCCAGATGGCCTCGTTCTGCACTGTAGGGATTCTATGACTCCATGACTTCTGCTGCAGGGGATTCAGATGGAGACTCCAAGAGCCAGGTTGCAAGAAAAGGCTGATGGGAATACACACTGAAATGCTCGGCAGAATTACTAGAAAGCCTGTATTCACTTAAGGAATGTAGAGGAGCACTAACCGGGCACAGTGTTCAGCATAGGGTTTTAGCAATTGGTGGCAAATTCCATCACTGCATTTGTGGAACCAATCACGATGTCTTGGATTCCGTTGTGGCACTAGCAGCAGCCATTCGATATCTGTGTAGTGCAATAATAGTTCAGACGCCTGTGATCATGGTCATGGATACCTGTGCTCAAAGGGGCTTGCAAGGTCTCACACCAGCCCAGCAGTCTTTTCTCCAACAAGTTACTCGGGTTCCTGAGGCACCACCCATGGCTCCATGGAGCAAGAATCTTCTGTCCATCCACAGGAAAGCAGCATTTCTGTTCTCAGTCCTGCCACTCTGCCCGTGCCTTTGCTGTTGTCTGTCAGCCAGTCAGCCTAGGCTGACGTTGGAGTCCACAACTATGCTTTCTAGTAGTTCTCTGCCAACTGCAGATTCCATCACTCAAGCTGAGCGGCCTTTCAGCAGCCACTGTACTTCTTAGGAACACTAGACGAGGCAGAGGCACACTGAAGACAAGCACAATGTGCACAAAGATGATTCGTTTAATTTTGCTTGCAAAATGATTTGGTGTGTGGCTTTTATTTTTGCATTATGCCAAAAGATACTAAATGAGAGAAGTTATGCGGCTGGATTCTCCGTTCCTGAGACTAAGTGTTGACACCGGAGCAGGATTTGTGAACTTCCACGACAGCAAAACTGGCACCGCCCTGGACCCATTCAGCAAGCATGGAGGGGTTAGCACCGGTACCACGTGGAACACAATTGATTCCAATAAGAAACGATGCCGGATTCACCAGGATTGACACTTGGGAGGCTGGCAAGCTGAAGCCGCGTACACACATTACAATCCCCACACACACTCATCCCAGCCAACAAGATGGCACTGGTTGCGCAGGAGCCTGGCCATTCTATTGATGGGTCTCCTGGGGCCAGAGGACATCTACAGGGGTATCCTGGGGGGGACACCAAACCACCTGTGGCCCTAAGTTCACAGTGGACAGTCAGTGGCTTATGCAGCTGCATGGCTGCCTTGCAGGTTGTGGCAATGGTTCTCCATTTCCTTCCACGCCGACCCTACAGCCCACCTCCTGGCCACCCCCCACTACACCCACCAGCCCTGGCAGAAGCCCCCCAGCCAGCAGCACAACTGTCAGCAAACTATGTTGGATACTTTCTGTACCCCCTCTCTCTCCCTCATCAGCCACGGCGCCTGTTTCACGATTTTTAAAAACTCAAGTGAACCTTGCCGTTGGGAATTTGCCCCGGTGGAGGCGGAGAATCACAGAGCCCCCGGAGAATACCAGGTCAGGTCCGCGAATTATATGTCGACGGCGTTTACTTTACATGCGTGGAACGCATTGACGCTACTGTTGAGGCACCGGAGAATTGTGATTTGGCGTGAAACTGGCCCCGCCGCGATTTCGGCGTCAAACCGATTCACTGTCCAACTGCATTTCCCAATTCTGCCGTCGGTCGATGGAGAATCCCGCCCATGGTGTGTGAGATCATTAGTGAGTGGAGAATTGGGATTGAGGTTCCTGGTATCATGTACAAGAGTGGGCAGAAAGAGGCTGTCCAGATTGCAACCTCCCTTCATCTCTCCCGCTCCTCCTCCTCATACTCCTGCTCCTCACCTTCATCCCTGATAGGTGGTGGCAAGTGCTTCTAAATAACAAAGTTGTACAGCTTGAGCGCGGCATGGTGGCTCAGTGGTTAGCACTGCTGCCTCACAGCGCCGAGGTCCTAGGTTCGATCCTGGCCCCAAGCCACTGTCCGTGTGGAGTTTGCACATTCTCCCCGTGTCTGTGTGGGTCTTGCCCCCCACAACCCAAAAGGATGGGCAGATTAGGTGGATTGGCCATGCTAAATTGCCCCTTAATTGGAAAAAAATAATTGGGTACTCTAAATTTATTTTTAAATAGTGTACAGCTTGCAGCATCCACCACAAATCTTGAGACCTGTGCTGCCAAACACTGTGGGGTTTCTTCAGTGTGGTCCAGTCAGAAGAATCCTTGTTTCAACATGCCACAGGCCTGTATTACATTTTCTTGCAGGAGAATGGATCTCATTGTACGCTGGGTCGCTCACTGGAGTCCTGAGCCATGTTGTCAGCCCTTTGTGCCCACTAACCATCCTTCGGTTTACCAGGGTAGCTGAAATGCAACCGGCAGAGTGGACAGTTGCAGGATGAATGTATCATGGCTGCTGCCAGGATACTGGGCATTAAGCTGCTTGTAATGATGTGTATAGTTTCATGCCAGCTACATGTTTAAGCAATGACATTTCTTTCGGTTCCAGTGCATGGCAGAGTTGACATGAGGCAAAGCAAGGTGAGTGTAGTCAATGGCATGAGGAAGCCTGCAGTCCTTGCAAACCCTTGTGCTTGTTTTGCTTGCTTCTGCTCTCTGGCAAGAGGGAATGAAATGAAATAGTCCCTCCTTGAATACGGATTCACAGTGACTTCCCTCATACAACAGTGGATTGGAAACTGCAACATGTTGTTAATATCTCCAGAAACATCCTGGAGAGAGCCACATACAGAAAGGTCTCTTAGCATAGTCACCGCCTCAGTCACGGGCAATGCCATTGTTACTCTTGATCTGGTTGGAATGTGACTGCAGCAGTTGATAGATTTCAGGGATAACCTCCTTCATGAAGCAAAGACATCTCAAACATTGATTGTTGCTAAAGTTCAGAGAGGAGAATTGGCCCCTGATCATTCTGGGTGGTTATGACCTCATGCTGAGAGCACTTCTCCCCACACTCAATCTTTTAGGGGATGTCCTTGTCTGCCGTTTGTGTCTAATTCCTGGTGCCCCCATTTCTGAGAGCAACTGGTTTGTACAGAAGCACTAAAGTCACATCACCCCCTGGTAGACTTCTGCAATCTGAAACAACTGTATAAAACACCAGAAATGTGTAGATTTGTAGCAACAGCCAGAGAAAAATGATCATCAAATAACCGGTAAATATATCATGATCCTCTCATATAGCGCTGATGAGAGATACTAGAAATTATGGACCAGGATTTTGCGGAGGCAGCGAAGAGTCTGTCCATGGGCCAGAGAGTCAGATGGAGCCCCGTCTCAATTGTTTCTGGGAGACCCTTCCGGATTTTATTTCCATCTCGAGCAAATGAGCTGAAATCGCGGCACCCATCCCTTTAGAGAATGGGATCCTGCCTCCAAAGGCTGTTGGCCGATCGGAGAGCCAGCAACCAGTAGCAGAGGTTGCTGCTGGGACTGCATCCAGTCTGGAAAAGCAGAATGGATGGCTCGGAACAATGTGAATGGGGCAGAATTGCCTTGTCCAGTCAGGCAGGCCCAAGTGTGGGGTGGAGGGATGGGTGAGGGCAGAGGGTGAGTTGCTGCAGATCAGTTATTGCCTCGGGAAGGCCCTCCCTTGGCCATAGAATGCCTGGTCAGAAGGACATGCTCATGGCTGAGCTCACAGGAGAGCACCAAAGTTTAACAGTTGGTCTCCACACATGACAGAGGAACTCCCATGATAGAGGACGAAGGGCAAAATGCAGGAGAAAGCCCTTAGTTGACCAAACTTTAAAAATAAAATTTAGAGTACCCAATTATTTTCCAATTAAGGGGCAATTTAGCGTGGTCAATCCACCTAACCTGCATATCTTTGGGTTGTGGGAGTGCAACCCATGCAGACACAGGGAGAATGTGCAAACTCCACAGTGACCCAGGGCTGGGATTCGAACCCGGGTCCTCAGCACCGTATGCTGCAGTGCTAACCACTGTGCCACGTGCCACTATTAATTGACCAAACTATCTTTACTTCAAAAGCAACCCATTGCTCCATTACAGTTGTGCCTGTTCTTCCTGTCAATCTTTCATTCCAGTTTATGTGGGACAGGTCCATTCTGATTCCAAAGAAATTGGCACTCCCTCAATTAATTATTTTTACTCCGGATTGTTCCTTGTCATTTTCCATAACTAATCTAAGTTTTGTGATACTATGATCACTGTTCCCTAAATGTGCCCCTTCTGACACTTCATTCCCTGGAACAAGATCATCTTTTTTTTGGGCTGAGAAGTGGCAGGTGGAGTTAAACCTTGATAAATGTGAAGTGATTCATTTTGGAAGGTCCAATTTGAATGCTGAATACAGGGTTAAAGGCAGGATTCTTGGAAGTGTGGAGGAACAGAGAGGTCTTGGGGTCCAACTACATCAATCCCTCAAAGTTGGCACCCAGGTTGATAGGGTTGTTAAGAAGGCGTATGGTGTGTTGGCTTTCATTAACAGGGGGATTGAGTTTAAAGAGCCGCAAGGTTCTGCTGCAGCTTTATAAAACCCTAGTTAGATCACACTTGGAATATTGTGTCGTGTTCTGGTCGCCTCATTATAGGAAGGATGTGACTGCTTTGGAGAGGGTACAGAGGAGATTTACCAGGATGCTGCCTGGAGTGAAGGGCATGTCTTATGAAGAAAGGTTGAGGGAGCTAGGGTTTTTCTCACTGGAGCGCAGAAAGCAGAGAGATGACTTGATAAAGGTGTACAAGGTGATGAGAGGCATGGATAGAGTGGATAGCCAGAGACTTTTCCCCAGGGTGGAAATGGCTGTCAAGAGGGGACATAGTTTTAAGGTAATTGGAGGAAGGTATGGGGAGATGTCAGAAGTAGGTTCTTTACACAGAGAGTGGTGGGTGAGTGGAATGCACTGCCAGCAGAGGTGGTGGAGTCAGAGTCATTAGGGACATTTAACTAACTCTTGGACAGGCACATGGATAGCAGTAAATTGAAGGGGTGTAGGTTAGGTTGATCTTAGATTAGGATAAATGGTTGGCACAACATCATGGGCTGAAGGGCCTGTACTGTACTGTACTGTTCTATGTTCTATGTTCTCATTGGGTGGGAAATGTACTTGGCAAGGAGATTCTCCTGAATACAGTTCAGAAATGCATTTCCCTCTCTATCATGCACACTATTGCTAACCCAGTTTATATTAAGTTATTTCAAGTCCCCCATTATCTATGCTCTACAGTTATTAGGAGCGGCATGGTGCACAGTGGTTAGCACTGCTGCCTCATAGCGCCAAGGACCAGGGTTTGATCCCATGCTCCGGGTCACTGTTCATGTGGAGTTTGCACATTCATCCATGTGTGCATTGGTTTCACCCCCACAACCCAAAGGTTTGCAGGGTAGATGGAATAGCCACGCTAAATTGCCCTTTAGTTGTAAAAAAAAATTGGTTACTTAAATTTTTTTTTTAAATTACACTATTGTTAGTCACTTGACAGTACAGAACTTGAGTATTCTTGAAAGAGAGACATGATGTTGAAGCTTTTCATCTTGCACTCATCAGGACAGAAGTAAAAATATCAAATTTCAAAGGGAACAAGTATTTATGTTGTGTAAGAAAAGGGTGATGAATGGCTACTTGGTGGACTTTGATCGGTCCAGACGTTACCATGGAGAAAGCACAGAAAATGATTGTCCCTCAAACTTTTGTTTAAATTTTAAAAAGCCAAGTTTGTTCTAATTGGTCACGGGATTGCACGAAAAATGTTCCCCCCCATGCTTTGTTTAATTTTGAAAAAGTGCAATGCCTGGACATATTCCTTCTGTTTGCAGAGGACAGAGCCCTGCATTTGAATACATGTAGCTTCCAGCAAGCATTTGTGAATCATAGTGCAAGCTTGATTGATAATCTTAAATTGTCTGTTAGCGCCATTCTTAACACACTTCGGATTCTTCAGTAAGTGCTGTCCACTCGCAGAATCACCATCTACGGTGGACACTATGTTCTGAGTAATGCAAGTCTGGGCTGGGCACGATCAGTATTCTGCATATTACATTCAGCTGAAGCAAGGCGTTGTTTGATATGACTTATCAGTCATTGGGAATCGCCTACATACCTGGCATCATACTGACATGAAAATTCATGTACCACATTCAGTTGTGTTGCTTCCCCCACCCCATCCCCTCCCCCCGTCGACATCCTTATTCCCTCTTTTTTTTAAAAACATTTTTATTCTCCTCCTTTTTCACATTTTCTCCCAAATTTACACCTACCAACAATAAACAATAATCAGTAACAAATGCAATGTCAATCCCCATCTCAATAACAACAATCCCATCCTCCCACCAAATCCCCAAACAGCAGCCCGCATGTTAGCATAAACAAATAACAAAAAGGAATCAGAAATCACCCATAGTCACCATTAGCATATACAGTCCCCTCCCCCCAACTCTCCCAACCCTCCCTCCCGAATGTTTGATATAATCCTTATTCCCTCTTTAACACAATAGTTCTATATGTTGAATCATTATATAAGGTGCCCAAAAGACAGAACAAGAGTAAGAAGGCAGTGCAGGTGTCCCCTGCAGTCATCGCCCTGCAAAACAGACATACTGAGTTGGATACTGTTGAGGGAGATGGCTCACCAGGGGAAGGCAGCAGCAGCCACGTTCATGGCACCGTGGCTGGCTCTGCTGCACAGCAGGGCAGGAAGAAGAATGGTGGGGTTATAGTGATATGGGATTCAATAGTAAGGGGAATAGACAGGCGGTTCTGTGGACGCAATCGAGACTCCAGGATGGTATGTTGCCTCCCTGGTGCAAGGGTCAAGGATGTCTTGGAGCGGCTGCAGGACATTCTGGGGGGGGGGGGGGGGGGGGAGAGGGTGAACAGCCAACTGTCGTGATGCATATAGGCACAAACGATATAGGTAAAAAAACGGGATGAGGTCAGACAAGCTGAATTCAGGGAGTTAGGAGTTAAAATAAAAAGTAGGACCGCAGGATTGCTCGGGCAGCATGGTGGCACAGTGGGTTAGCCCTGCTGCCTCGACGCCGAGGTCCCAGGTTCGATCCTGGCTCTGGGTCACTGTCCATGTGGAGTTTTCACATTCTCCCTGTGTTTTCATGGGTCTCACCCCACAACCCAAAGATGTGCAGGCTAGGTGGATTGGCCACGCTAAATAGCCCCTTAATTGGAAAAATGAATTGGATACTCTAAATGTTTTTAAAAAAGGATTGTTACCAGTGCCATGAGCTAGTCAGAGTAAGAATGTCAGGATAGATAGGACGAATGCGTGGCTCGAGAGATGGTGCAAGAGGGAGGGATTCAAATTTCTGGGGCATTGGAACCGGTTCTGGGGAGGTGGGACCAGTACAAACCGGACAGTCTGCACCTGGGCAGGGCTGGAACCGATGTCCTAGTGGGGGTATTTGCTAGTGCTGTTGGGGAGGGTTTAAATTAATGTGGCAGGAGGATGGGAACCAATGCTGGAAGTCGGAGGAAAGTAAAACAGGGACAGAAACAAAAGGCAGTAAGTGGGAAAGTGTAAGTGCATACTGTGTCCAACCTGCTAATCACATTTAAATGCATGCAAATGCCAGTTTAGCATGCCGCTGCTGCCGGCTTAGGGTGCAAACCTCATTACCGCCACTAGAGAGGAACCGGAGCATGGCTCCCGAACGGCACTGGGTGCGGTCCTCAATTCTGGCCAGGTGCCCGATTGCAGTTCATGGTTGCGGTGGAAGGCGCAAGGTGGAGAATTTTACCCAGTGAGTTTTAACAGACTAATTACTAAAAAATCAGTCATCTAATAACTAGTTATCTCTTTTTGACAATATTAGTTCAGGGATAATTGCTGGTCAGCAGATCAAGACAGCTTCTCTGCTCTTCTGGGGAAAAGACTATGAAATCGTGACATGTCAAATTACACTTATGGACAAGACCTTAGTTAATGTCTCATTTGAAGGATAATATTTCCATTAATGTAGTACTTCCTCTGCAGTGCATTGAGTCTCAACCTAGATTGTGTTCTCAAGACCTAGAGTAGAATTTAAAAAAAAATTTATATTACCCAATTCATTTTTTCCAATTAAGGGGCAATTTAGCATGGCCAATCCACCTTCCCATGCACATCTTTGGGTTGTGGGGGCAAAACCCACGCAAACACGGGGAGAATGTGCAAACTCCACACAGACAGTGACCCAGAGCCGGGATCGAACCTGGGACCTTGTATAGTTTTTCCGACTAGTGGAAACATCCTCTCCACGTCTACTCTACCTCGGCCTCTCAGTATCCTGTAAATTTCAATATATCCCCCTCATCCTTCTAAACTCCAACGAGTACAGACCCAGAGTCCTCAACTGCTCCTCATATGACAAGCTCTTCATTCCAGGGATCATTCTTGTGAACCTCCTCTGGACCCTTTCCAAGACCAGCACATAACATTGTATTCCCCTTCCTAAATGCCACTGAAGCTACACATTAACCTTAACAGAATCTTGAACTAGGACCCCCATTCCCTTTTTGCTTCTGATTTCCTAAGCCGTTTCCCATTTAGAAAATAGTCTATGCCTCCATTCTTCCTACCAAAGTGTATAACCTAACACTTTTCCACGTTGTATTCCAAGTGGGCAGCACTGTAGCGTAGTGATTAGCAATGTTGCTTCACAGCGCTAGGGTCCCAGGTTCGATTCCCGGCTTGGATAACCGTCTGTATGGAGTCTGCACATTCTCCCCACGGCTGTGTGGATTTCCTCCGGGTGCTCCGGTTTCCTCCCACAACTCCCAAAAGACGTGCTTTTAGGTGAATTGGACATTTTGAATTCTCCCTCTGTGTACCCGAACAGGCACCTGGGAGTGGTGATTAGGGGCTTGTCACAGTAACTTCATTGCAGTGTTAATGTATGCTGACTTGTAACAATAAAGATTATTATCTGCAACTTCTTTGTCCACTCTCCTAGCCTGTCCAAGTCCTTCTGCAGCCCCTGCTTCCTCAATACTACCTGTCCCGCTGCATAGCTTTGTGTCATCTGCAAATGTAGCAACAGTGTCCTCAGTTCCTTCTGTCAGATCAGGAATGTATATTGTGAAAAGTTGTGGTCCCAACGCTGACCCCTGAGGCACACCCCTAGTCACCGGCCGCCATCCTGAAAAAGACCACTTTATCCCCACACTCTGCCTTCTGCCAGTCAGCCAATCTTTATCTGTGCCAGTATCATACTCTTAACACCATTGGCTCTTATTTAATAACCTCCTATATGGCACCTTGTGAAAGGCCTTCTGGAAAACTAAATAGATCACGTCCACTGGTTCTCCTTTGTCTAACTCCTTGGTAGCTCCTCAAAGAACTCTAACACATTTGTCAGACATAGTATTTCCAATTAAGGGGCAATTTAGCGTGGCCAATCCACCTACTCTGCACATCTTTAGGTTGTGGGGGTGAGACCCACACAGGCACGGGGAGAATGTGCAAACTCCACACGGACAGTGACCCGGGGCCGAGATTGAACCTGGGTCCAAGGCGTTGTGAGGCAGCAGTGCTAATCACAGTGCCGCCCTATTTGGTGTCACAGCTGACAACTATAGAAATCTTTGAGACTAGCACCTTTATATGACAAAATGGCATGTGCCAAGAAGTTGAAAATGCCAAGATGTTTGTTCTTGAAGTTAGAATGTATGGTTCTTCTAGCGCAGAAAATTATCTTTCAACCTGGATTAAATTTGGGTCCTTCAGCTACAGAATGTTCCTGAACCTACATACTGTAATCTGGTTCGTCGCTGAGTATAGAACATCATGATGTGGAGATGCCGGCGTAGGACTGGGGTGAGCACAGTAAGAAGTCTTACAACACCAGGTTAAAGTCCAACAGGTTTGTTTTGAATCACTAGCTTTCGGAGCACAGCTCCTTCCTCAGGTGAGCACAGCTCCTTCACCTGAGGAAGGAGCTGCGCTCCGACAGCTAGTGATTCACAACCAAACTGTTGGACTTTAACCTGGTGTTGTAATGCTTCTTACTATAGAACATCAGACCTCCCCAGTAGTTTTGTGATTTTATTCAATGATGCACAGACAGGCCAGAAATAATTTCAGGTTTGATGGCTGATCACCACTCGGGTACCATTAGCGACCCCGGCCTGCTCCCAGGGTTCTCACTCTTGATTGCTGCCCTTCCACAGCAAACGTTTAGGTTGGAGTGAGGTGCAGAGAAATTATTAATTGAAAAAATGAGTTTCTCTTCACCTTTTCACACTCTCTCGTTTCCTTTTTATTTTCGAATTACTCTTGTTTTTACTTTTCCTGTTGCACTTTTCTTTCCTTTCTTTGGACTGTTCGGTTTTGCTCCATTGATCACTCTGTTTCAGGCAATAGAGGAGGAATGAGTAAAGTCAGTGAATGAACTAATAGGGCAGCACTGAAAGCCTGTGTGATGCTAAGAGTCACAGAGGGTCAAATGAGCAGAATTAGGAGCAGAGAGAAATGCCGGCAATAAATCTGTGATGAGCCTGAAGAAATACAAACTCTGCATGCTTTCGGGAGTTTGGGAACCTCTCGCAGATCTGGGCATTCTGTACAACTGGTTCTGCCACCCCCTTCAATCAGCCTCCACCCCCACAACCAGACTTTTAACAGTTCAATGGAGATCAATCCCTCCAGAAAGTCAAAGGTCAGAGTTCCTGACTGCCTTTATCTTTTTGAGTGGGAGACAAAGGACATCCTGCTGATGGGAGAGGGGGGGGGGGGGGGGGGGGGGGATCTTGTTGCTGGGCAGAGGTCACCTCCTAAACCAGTTCACAACATTCTTTAATTCAAAGCTTCTTGACCTCTGGAGAACAATAGGACCTCTCTCCTGTCAACTACCTCCGGAGTTGAGCGATTTAATTTCAAAGGAGCAAAGATTCTACCTCCACCTATATTTTAATTTGAAAAAAACCAAAGGTACAACATTTTAAGGAAACACAAGCCTGACTTTTACACGTGTTGAGCATCGAGAAACAACTGTGCCGTCCGTCAGCTGTAAGTGTATTTGGATGAGTATTCAGTTTGCAAGAAAGATTTGGGCGAGTCACTGGACTAAAATCCTTCAATCCTGGGGCAGGATTTAGTTGGATTGTAAATTGCAATTGGTGAAGTTATGTTGGGTCTGAACATGTAATTATACTTGGATTGGGATGCCGGTAATAAAAAATCAATACAATGGATGCTTACACTTTAGAATGTGCCAGTAGGGTGACCACGTTACACTGATGCAACTGGAGGCTAAAAATTGCAACTGTTGCTTTCAGTTTTGCAGTATTTCACTTAGTCAGGAAATTAAAGTGGAGGTTGATGCTTTAACAAAAGATACAAAACAGAGATTCCTTACAACGGAGGGGAAATGCTAGGATATAAGAGAAAGCTGCCCAGGTGTTTGAAATGTTAAATGATGCATGCAGCTTGCATCAGGGTTGATTTTAATCATGAACAGAGGGCAGGATGAGAACTGAATGGGCAGGAAATGGGGTGGGGGTGGGGGGGGGGGGGGGGGGGGCATGTGGTGGGGCAGCAGCTGTTGGCCAATGGTAAATCCGGTGGCCCATAGCTGCTTACAGGCATGAGTAGGTGAATGGAAGGGTGTTGCGGGAGAGTGGAATCCTGGGCTGAGAACACAACTTGCTTCCCGAGACCCAGAGCAGGGCCACAGACTCCAAGGAACTGCTTCTACTGACCAGCCTCACAAAAAAATTATTTTCTCGACAGGTCTCATCAGCCTGACTGGAACGCTGTGGAGACTGTCAAACTGAGTTTAGGACCCAATGACATTACTGACAACAGTAAATCAGTAAAACATTAATGCATTGCACAAATAATGAATGCCCATTCAGGCTTAACTGAGGGAATTAATAACATCTTTCCAATGGTTGGAATTCCCCACGTGCAGTCTCATTAATGCCAACTGGGTGGCATGGTGGCACAGTGGTTAGCACAGTTGCCTCACAGCTCCAGGGACCACAGTTCCAGCCAGGGACCACAGTTCCAGCCTCGGGTGACTGTGTGGTGTTTGTACAGAGCACTCTACCTAAGCCCATACCTCCACCCTATCCCCACACCTCCACCCTATCCCCGTAACCCCATTTAACCTTTTTTGGACACTAAGGGCAATTTAGCATAGCCAATCCACCTAACCTGCACATCTTTGGACTGTGGGAGGAAACCAGAGCACCCAGAGGAAACCCACGTAAACATGGGGAGAATGTGCAGATTCCGCACAGAGCTGTGAAGCAACTATGCTAATCACTATGCTACCGTGATGTTAATTCTGCATATTAAAAGGGCGGAATGTGGTGCAGTGGTTAGCATTGGGACTGCGGCCCTGAGGACCCGGGTTCAAATCCTGACCCTGGATCACTATCCGTGTGGAGTTTGCACATGCTCCCCATGTCTGCGTGGGTCTCACCTCCACAACCCAGAGGTGTGCTGGTTAGGTGGATTGGCCATGCTAAATTGCCCCTTAATTGGAAAAGAAAAATAATTGGCTACTCTAAATTTAATCCAGCAAGCAACTGCAAATCTTTTACTCTCAGAAAGTATGGGATATCAAGAGATTTGGTTAGAATGGCTGTGACTAGCCATGCCAACTTCAACCATGACTGATGATTCCTTTCCATTATCTGAGGCGGTTAAAACAGAGAGAATGAAGCTGCACATAGCATAATTTAGCAAATTGTTGGGATCCACAAGTCCCATTTCCATTGCCTGGATACTATAATTCTGGATGTCCTATAATTCTCTTGAATTTAGCCATCTCAACGTGATTGGGCCTTCAATTGGAGAAAACAGCTGGAGGAAACAACCCGAGAATTCCATCAAGTCTGCACCAACCCTCTGAAAGAGCACCCCACCTAGGCCCACTCCACTGCCTATCCCTGTAACCCCATATTTGAACGCTTAGGGGACATTTAACATGGCCAATCCACCTAACGTGCACATGTTTGGACTGTGGGAAGAAACTAGAGCACCCGGAAGAAACCCACGCAGAGAGATGGACAATGTGCAAACTCCACACAGTCACCCAAGGCTGAAATTGAACCCGGGTCCCTGGTCCCTGAGGCAGCAGTGCTAATCACTGTGCCACCATGTTGAGGAGTTTCTTGATTTATAACTCAGGTTGATGAATGGCTTATTGCCTATACAGGGTACTGTTTAGGCAATCTCATCCGTAGCTATCTTTCAATACATTTTGGACAAAAGGTTAATGGATTTGGGAGGTACATGCTGTGCCCAAGAAATGATGCAGGCAGCAAGTAAACTGCATGCTCCCTATTATTACAACGACAGCAGCATACATGCAGCCCAGAATGCACTGCTGGATGACTGCACATCCAGCAAGGAGCTTAGGTTCGCTTAAGGCTAGTACCCATTAAAGACACTCTGCACTATTTAAAGTGGGAGATATGAGGCAGGGTGAATTCTGGCTGCAACAGCCTATTCCACTGACAGAAAAGGACCGGGGGGGCGACACAGTGGTTAGCACTATTGCCTCACGCACTGAGGACCTGGGTTCGATCCCGACCACGGTCACTGTCCATGTGGAGTTTGCACATTCTCCCACGTGTCTGCGTGGGTCTCACCCCCCCACAACCCAAAGATGTGCCGGGTAAGTGGATTGGCCAGGCTAAATTGCTCCTTATTTAGAAAAAAAAATTGGGTACTGTAAATCTATTTAAGGAAAGAAAAACTCACAGCGCCGAGTTCCGAGGTTCGATCCTGGCTCTGGGACACGGTCCTTGTTGAGTTTGCACATTCTTCCCGTGTTTCAAGAAATGAAAAACACCAGGAGTCGACGGACTTCTGAATAATGGAGCTGCAGGCCAGAGCGGGGCTCCAAAGATTTCAGATGCAGTGATGGAGACCCTAATGCAGAGGTTTGAAAGGAGGAGCGGGGACATTATGAGACCAGGAGTCACTCTTTTTTTGAAATTTTGAAAATAAATTTAGAGTACCCAATTATTTTTTTTTCCCAATTAAGGGGCAATTTAGTGTGATCAATCCACCTACCCTGCACATCTTTGGGTTGTGGGGTGAAACCCACGCAGACACGGGGAGAATGTGCAAACTCCACACGGACAGTGACCCAGGGCTGGGATTCGAACCCGGGTGCTCAGCGCCGCAGTCCCAGTGCTAACCGCTGTGTCATATGCCGCCCCCGGGAGACACTCTCAAAAGACACGGCGAATGCAGTGGGAACAAATCGTTATAAAGGTCAAAGCCAGGAGTCTGACCCAAAGGACATGGTTACGGTGCCAGAAGAAATTTAATGACCTCACTCAAGTGATCAAGATCAATGAACGCATCTTCAAATGCCATTTCTTAACGACGCCACACATTGCTCAATGCACCACAACCCCATTGCTCACCCAACAGTAAATTCCAGTAATCAGGATGCCATTCATTGGATTGGATTGGATTGGATTTGTTTATTGTCACGTGAACCGAGGTACTGTGAAAAGTATTTTTCTGCGAGCAGCTCATTTAGTACATGAAAAGAAAATATATAATAGGGCAACACAAGGTACACAATGTAAACACATAGACACCGCATTGGGTGAAGCATACAGGAATGTATTAATCAGGTAATTCCATAAGAGGGTTGTTTTGGAGTCTGGTAACAGTGAGGAAGAGGCTGTTTTCGAATCTGTTCGTGCGTGTTCTTTTGCATCTCCTACCCGATGAAAGAAGTTGAAAGAGTCAGTAAGCCGGGTAGGAGGGACCTTCGATTATGCTGTCTGCTTTCCCAAGGCAGCGGGAGGTGTAGATTGAGTCATATTCTTCACCTCACCCTCACACTCTTATCTCTGTTGCAAGCCACCACCCACATCTCACAGCTGCATACGCTGTCAGATATTCGACCATGGTAACCAAGTTGCCGAACACATTGCTTCTTCCACAGCATACCAGAGCCTGAGGACACCTCTCAGCAGTGTGTGAGACAGAGCTGGGGTGGGAAGCATTGCTGCAGGAGGCTGCAGCATTACAAAAACCTGGGTGGCAGGGCGGGGCTGAACTTTTCTTCACTGATTCCCCAACACCCACTTTACAACCGACTCACACCTCACTTTAAATGCAATTATATTAATACCAATCTCTTTGTTTTAATAAATTTAGCAAATTTAGTAAATTAATAAATTTAATAACCACTGTTGCATATATATCACACATGAGGTGTAATACGGTAAGGCTCCTGTACTACAGGTTGGGGGTAGATCCCTGCCTGCTGGCTCTGCCAAAATGGCTGCAGCTCGGTGAGCCCACACATCTCTGCTTAATAAAACCTCGATTACAATCTACTCTCGTCTCGTCGTAATTGATAGTGCATCAATTTATTAAGCAGAGCTTTTACAACGATAGATCTCCGCATCAAGCCGGATCGCCTGCAGCTGCACCCTCAAGCAGACAACGCCAAGTTGGCCTTCACCCACTGGCTAGCTTGTTTTGAAGCCTACATCGGATCTGCGACAGAACCACCCTCAGAGACACAGAAATTCCAGATCCTGTATACGAGGCTGAGCTCCCATATCTTTCCCCTCATCTGGGACGGACCGACATAGGCTGAGGCCATGGCGCTACTGAAGGAGAACTACACTCAGCAGACCAACAAAATCTACGCCAGGCACCTCCTGTCCACGCGGCATCAACTCCCTGGTGCGTCTGTGGAAGATTTCTGGCGTGCCCTGCACACCCTGGCGAGGGACTGCGATTGCCAGGCCGTTTCAGCCGTTGAACATTCCGAACTCCTAATCAGGGACGCTTTAGTTACGGGCACAGGGTCGCCGTACATCCGCCACGCCTCTTAGAAGGGGCTACTCTCGACCTCGTGGCGACCAAGAAACTCGCGATCTCACTAACGGTCGCCTCCCGCAATGAACAAGCATAGGCCCCGACCGCACGGCCCAGCCCTCCTGGACATCATGGACCCCACCAGCGAACACCCCATCGTGGATCCCACCAGCGACCACCCACAGCCAACCCCAAGCCTGCGCCGCGCGACAGCCAAACAACCCCGGAGGACCCAAGTGCTACTTCGTGGACAGAGAAAGCACCCCCGGCAGCGCTGCCCTGCGTGGAGCGTGCCCTGCAAGGCCTGCGGGAAGAAAGGACATTTCGCTGCTGTGTGCCAGGCCCGCTCGATCGCTGCTGTAACCAGGCCCATTGAACCTGCACCCCCCACGTACGACCCGTAGTCGCCGCCATCTTCCTTGCCTCAGACCACGTGCGGCCCGTGAGCGCCGCCATCTTCCTTGCCTCAGACCACGTGCAGCCCATGGGCGCCGCCATCTTGCTTGCCTCAGGACACGTGTGGCCCCTGGGCACCGTCATCTTCCCCCCATCAGGCCTCGTGCTGCCCACAGGCGGCGCCACCTTTAATGTCGCCCGCCACGTGCACTCTGTGGGTGCCACCTTCTTCCCCGCCTCAGGGCCCCTGCTCGTCGGGCACCTCATCGGGCCACTCATCGCCTGTAACCACCGCCGACACCAGCTACGTCTCGTCTCCATCATGATCGACCAGTCCCGACCGCACAAACTCGCGACCACGTCGATGACAGTAAAGGTCGATGGGCACAAGATTTAATGCCTTCTTGACTCCGGGAGCACTGAGAGCTTCATCCACCCCGATACGGTAAGGCACTGCTCCCTCACGGTACACCCCACCAACCAGAGAATCTCCCTGGCCTCCGGATCCCACTCCGTGGCGATCCGGGGTACTGCACCGCCACCCTCACCATCCAGGGCATAGAGTTCAGTGACTTCGGACTCTACGTCCTCCCCAACCTCTGCACTGCCTTGCTATTCGACCTGGTCTTCCAGTGCAACCTCCAAAGTCTAACCCTGAAATATGGCGGGTCCCTACCACCCCTTACTGTCTGTGGTGTCATGACCCTTAAGGCCGGCCCGCCTTCTCTGTTTGCAAACCTCACCCCGGATTGCAAATCCGTCGCCATTAGGAGCAGACGGTACAGCGCCCAGGACAGGACCTTCATCAGGTCTGAGGTCCAGCGGCTGCTATGGGAAGGCATTATCGAGGCAACAGCCCCTGGAGAGCCCAAGTGGTAGTTGTGAAAACTGGGGAGTAAAACAGGATGGTCTTTGACATTACGTCAGACCATCAATCGGTACATGCAGCTCGACGTGTACCCCCTCCCACGTATAGCTGATATGGTCAATCAGATTGCACAGCACTGGGTCTTCTCTACAGTGGACCTGAAATCTGCCTACCACCAGCTCCCCTTTCGCAAGGCGTCACTAACAGGGTCTCGGTCTTCCAACGGAAGATGGACCGAATGGTTGACCAGTACGGACTGCGGGCCACCTTCCCATACCTGGATAACATCACCATCTGCGGCCAGGACCAGCAGGACCACGACACTAACCTTTCCAAATTCCTCCACACCGCCAAACTCCTCAACCTAACATACAACAAGGAGAAGTGCGTGTTAAGCACCAACCGCTTAGCCATCCTCGGCTATGTGGTGCAAAATGGAGTTCTCGGGCCCGACCACGATCGCTTGCGCCCCCTCATGGAACTCGCTCTCCCCCACTGCCCCAAAGCCCTCAAACGATGCCTGGGGTTCTTCTCATACTTCACCCAGTGGGTCCCTAACTATGCGGACAAGGCCCGCCCACTCATTCACTCCACCGTTTTCCCACTGACGGCCGAGGCTCACAAGGCCTTCAACCGTATCAAGGCCGACATCGCCCAAGCCACGACGCACGCGGTCGACGAGACGCTCCCCTTCCAAGTCGAGAGCGATGCATCAGACGCCGCTCTGGCCGCCACCCTCAAACAGGCAGGCAGGCCCGTGGCATTCTTTTCACGCACCCTCCATGCCTCTGAAATTCGGCACTCCTCTGTTGAGAAGGAGGCCCAAGCCATCGTAGAAGCTGTGCGACATTGGAGGCATTACCTGGCCGGCAGGAGATTCACTCTCCTCACTGACCAACGGTCGGTTGCCTTCATGTTTAATAACACACAGCGGGGCAAGATCAAAAATGATAAAATCTTGAGGTGGAGGATCGAGCTCTCCACCTACAATTACGAGATTTTGTATCACCCCGGTAAGCTCAACAAGCCCCCCGATGCCCTATCCCGAGGTACATATGCCAGCGCACAAGTAGACCGACTCCGGACCCTACACGATGATCTCTGTCACCCAGGGGTCACCCGCTTTTACCACTTCATAAAGGCCCGCAATCTGCCCTACTCCATTGAGGAGGTCAGGGCTATCACGAGAGACTGCCAGGTCTGCGCGGAGTGCAAACCGCATTTCTACCGGTCAGACCGCGCGCATCTAGTGAAGGCCTCCCGTCCCTTTGAACGCCTCAGCGTGGATTTCAAAGGGCCCCTCCCCTCCACCAACCGAAACACGTATTTCCTTAACGTGGTCGACGAATACTCCAGATTCCCCTTCGCCATCCCATGCTCCGATATGAGGTCTGCCACCGTCATCAAAGCACGCAACACCATCTTCGCTCTGTTCAGTTTCCCTGCCTACGTCCACAGCGACCAGGGATCCTCATTTCTGAGCGATGAGCTGTCTCTGTACCTGCTCATCAAGGGCATCGCCTCGAGCAGGACGACCAGCTACAACCCCCGGGGAAATGGGCAGGTGGAGCGGGAGAATGGGACGGTCTGGAAGGCCGTCCAGCTGGCCCTACGGTCCAAGAATCTCCCGGTCTCCCGCTGGCAGGAGGTCCTCCCCGACGCCCTTCACTCCATCCGATCGCTACTTTGCACTGCGACTAACGAAACCCCCCATGAACGTCTCCTTGCCTTCCCCAGGAAGTCCACCTCCGGGGTTATGCTGGTTGGCGGCTCCAGGACCCGTTCTCCTCCGCAAGCATGTGCAGCTCCACACATCGGACCTGTTGGTCGAGAGGGTACAGTTGCTCCACGCAAACCCGCAGTACGCCTGGCGTACCCCGACGGCTGCCAAGACACAGTCTCCCTCAGGGACCTGGCACCTCGAACCTGGGACCCTGGAGCTGTGAAGCAATTGTGCTAACCACTATGCTGCCATGTTCCCCTTATTAATACCAATCTCATGATATAATTGCACACTTAAATTATAGTACCTAAAATCGGTAGCAAGTAATGCAAGCCAAAACAGTGAAGCCACTGTGGTGATGGGCTTTTCACTTTTTGATTTTTACGTGGTTCGAATATTGCTCAAAAAAGAGACAATGATGTTATTCTGCACCAGAGGATATTAGTATTCTTGTGAACCTCACCTAATGGGTGCAAGATAAAAAGCTTGAACAGCATGTTTCTTTTTTTAGCAACACTGAAGTTCTGTACTACCGGTTTGACCAAACAATTATTTTGCATGATTGTTTATGGCAATTAAAATGCCATCATATAACCTCCTACCTCCCCTGCCATTGGTCAGCCGACATGCCAATCATCACAGTCTTGCCTTCCCAAGACTTTTCACTGTGTCCCAGTTTTGTCTTTTGAAAGTCTAAATTTAACCATCACTCCTCTTGTTTGCAGTCACCGACTCAAATTCTGTCACTGTACAAACTTTAGCAGCTAACGTAGAGATGGTGGCTGCGTTGGGTGAGATACTGGGCACAAGCATCCTTCAGCCAGGAAAGGGGCAAGAGTTGGAAAGGCGCTGGCTCACTCGAGGGTGAGGTTGAACACAGATTCTGTTACAGAGGACTAAGCTGAGGCCTGGGATTGAGAAGAAGGCTGACGGGTATGTAAACGGAAATGCCTGATTCATTGGCAGGACTGCCAGGAGGTCTGTGCTCAATGACAAGGAGCATACAGGACTCTGGCACCAAAGGGTCTGTGCAGTGCTAAGGGTCCATCCTTTCCAGTCTGGTGGCCAACTCCATGAAAATACTTGCAAATCTATCCATTTAAAAAAATATAAATTTAGAGTACCCAATTCATTTTTTCCAATTAAGGGGCAATTTATCGTGGCCAATCTACCTACTCTGCACATCTTTCGGTTTTGGGGGCAAAACCCAAGCAAACTTTGGGGAGTTTTGTGAGGGCCACGAATAATCCAGCACCAGTTTTCAGGATACAAAGAAATAACATTTATTTACAATAACGTATATATACAACAGCAGCAGCAACTTCCCTTGCTGCTCACTCCTCTCTCTCTGCTGGTTCCAAACTGGCCAGCTCTATTTATGCAGGGAGTCTGCTAATGATTTATCCACCCCCTCATTGGGGAAGCTCATACTCACACAGGATTGTGGGATTGTCATTAGTCCCCCGCCAGTGGTAAGCAGGCGGGTTATAACAAGGAGAATGTGTAAATTCCACACAGACAGTGACCCAGAGCCAGGATCGAACCTGGGACCTCGGCGCTGTGAGACAGCAGTGCTAACCACTGCGCCACCTTGTGCTGCACCTTGCAAATCTATCCATGATGCAGCGTCTGATGATCAATGTCTCAGCTTTCATTGCAGCACAAGCAGAAGCCACCCAATGTCTTGGTGCTGCAGTGGACTCACAGACTGAAGCCACACAAATTCACTGTGCTCTCCCACACACTCCCACTGTTCTGTCATGAAGGCTTGGATTGCTTCCATCACAGCTGCAGATACGAGTATTGAAAGGGACTTGCTGAGGAACAGCCGGCCAGCAATCTGTCCTTCGACGCATTGCTGAGATTGCAGAGTCACTGCCCCGGGGAGTGGCACTGGCACCGAGGAGCATGAGCCTGCCGTCCTCTATCTGGATAGCAGGATTCATCCTCCCGTTACTGCCATTGTGCCAATGCCCTTGCTGTTTCCTGTCAGCCAGCCAGCCTGTCAGAGGCTGGCCACAGCTGCTTGAGGCTTTCTGCAGTCTCCCTCACTGAAAGTCTGATATCAGCCTTCCACTGACCAAACTGCAAACAGCCACTGTATAGGAGCACTAGAGCAGGCAAAAGCAGGCATTGGACAGGCAACAAGAGAATGCAGAAGAGTGATTTGGTTTGTAAGCAATCTGTTTTGTTCTATTTATAAAATTTAATTGGAATGTTTAATTTCCGATGGCTCTTATTTTAACATTCCAACGAAGAGGACACTTTCTGGGATTTTCTGACCCCTCCCACTGTGGGACCAGAGATTTCTGTCCAAAATCAACGCATCTTTGGCTGGTCTGCCAAATTCTCCATCCTGCCCGAGATAGTTCAGCCTAACCTCCACCCCCATTATCATAGATAGCATCCCAAGCCCTGCCTCCTAATAGCACTCCAGCTTCTCACAGCTCCAGAACATGTGAGCGTGATTCGCCGGCCCCCGACCGCACTTCTCACACCCATCAGCCACCCACCGAAAGAACCCACTCATCCTCGCTGGAGTCATGTGTACCCTGTGCACCACCTTGAACTGAATCTAGCACACCCTCGCGCAGGAGGTGTCATGATGTGCAAACATGCAACCAATGAACACTCGGAATAGGACATAACCAATGGGCAGTCAGGACACTCAGAGGTGGCATCACCACAAGGGGGCATGACATAAACACTATAAAAGGGATGAGGCACTCACACCCTGCCTCTCTCCACAGATAGACATCTAGAGAGTTAGATAGGGTTTATCAGCAGCATCACACCCCAGCAAGTGGCTTAGAGCAAGCAGGTACAGTTAGACTGAGTTACTACAGTTAGATTAGCAGAGAGTCGAACTCATTTGAGAACTGTGTTAATCGTTCAATAAACACGTTGAACTCATTTCAGAGTCTGGAGCATCCTTTAGTTAAGACTGCATCAAGTAGCAGCCTGTGTTATCCGAAGCAGCATAACGCAACAGGGGGAGGTTGAGTTCACCCGCTGCATCACCTCACATCATAGCCCCCAACTTATTTCCCTCCCTAGCTCCACTTCCCATTTACTCTTGATCTCTACCACCTGCGCTCCACCCTGCTCGCCAAACCTCCCATATATATCTCCAATCCTACTCTCCCCAAGTCATCAGGAAGCAGTCGTTACTCCAACAGCGTATACTCCAGTAGCCTGGGGAACGTCCGCCGCTCCATTCGCACAAAATCCAACACCTGCATATCCCTAAACTCAGTGCTCCAGTGCTCCGAGAACATGTCCCTAACCCGCTCCAGCCCCGCCTCCCTCCATTTCCCATACATCCTGCCCATCACCCCCAGCTTAAACCTATGGTTCCCACATGGTAGCGTCAACACCACCAGACTTTCCAACTTAAAATACCTCCTCAACTAGTTCCATACATGGGCTCCATGTATATTTCCCCAGAGCTTTGATGCCTCTGACAGCATCGCTGACTACTCCCCCCCTCTCCACCACTTTACTAAACATCCCCAACAAGTAGGGGGTAAACTCTGTCGCCAACAGCTTGTAAAACCTCCGTTGGAAAGCCATCTGGCCCCTAGGCCTTCCCCAACTGTATTCCCCTGATACTGTCGATCATTTCCCTCAGCCCTAGCGGCTACTCCAATGGATGCCTCTTCCCTTCCTCCAACTCTGGGAACTCCAACCCACCCAGGAATCGTCCATATCTCCCACATTTCCACCCAGCTTGGCATTATACAACTCTTCATAGTACCTCCTGAACACCTCATTTATCTTTTCCGGTTCTGACACCAGCTCCCCATTCTCTGCCCACACCCTTAAAATTTCCCGAGACGTCACCTGCCGCCGCAATTGTTGGGCCAGTATACTACTCGCCTTCTCTCCATACTCATACTGCACCTCTCTCGCCCTCCGCAGCTGCCCAACACTTTGCTCATCGTAAACCTGTCAAACTGCCAATGCTGCCTCTTCCCCTCTGCCAACCACTTCTTCGTGGGGACCCCCGAGTATCTGCTATCCACATCAACTATCTTGTCCAGCAGCCACCTGTGCTTCTCCATCCTCCTCCTACCCTTGTGAGTCTGAACAAAATAATCACACCACGAACGACCACTTTCAAAGCGTTCCAAAACATGGCCGCCGTCACCTCCCCATTCCGATTAAGCTCCAAATAATTCCAAATTGCTCGTCTCACCTTTTCAGAAAACGCCTTTTACGCCAGAAGTCCCGAATCCGACCTCCCCCCGCCTTCTGCACCTGCCCCGAACTGAGCTGAACCTCCAGCTAATGTGGTGCATGCGCCAAAATCACAATTCCCACATACTCCGCCCTCACCCCATCAACACCGCTCAATTCACCACAAAAAATTGTTTTTGGAATATACCTTACACACGTGCGAGAAGAAGGAGTACTCCCTCTCTCCCGGATTCCTGAACCCACACGGATCCACCATCCCCATGCACTCCATAAACCCTCACAGTAATTTCATTGCAGTATTAATGCCAGCCTACTTGTTTCAATAAAGATTATTATTATTATTACGATGCTTTAATTACATCCCTGGATCCCAAGCTTTCAAATCAGAATTATTTTAAAACGTAGCAGCCACACAGTAACTCAGGCGTTTAACCTTACTGCACTAAATACCTATAATACAATGTATCTGAAATTTGTACATTCATCACAGTATCTTATTCTAAATTGGCTGCTCAAAAGTAAAATAAACAATCATAATTTCTACACTTTTTTTTGTAGCAGACTTAAGCTCCTAAATTCCCTCCTTAACCTTTCCGCCCCTCTACCTCTCTCCTTTAAGGGGCGATCCTTCACGGGCTATGTGACTCGTCCAGAACCTATGAGGATGGAGTGTGCGAACCTGGGCCTATCGGGCGTCAGGGACTGGACCTGGGTAGAGGAGGATAATCAGAGTAAGCCCAGGAGTTGGAGGGGCTAGTCATGTGATGGAGTTGTGTTGATCCATATATAAAACCAGGTTAAAGTCCAACAGGTTTGTTTCGAATCACTAGCTTTTGGAGCACTGCTCCTTCCTCAGGTGAACCGTACCAGCCTCCCCGGACAGGCGCCGGAATGTGGCGACTAGGGGCTTTTCACAGTAACTTCATTGAAGCCTACTCGTGACAATAAGCAATTTTCATTTCATTTTTCATTTCAAGAGGTGGGTTCCAGAAACATATATATAGACAAAATCAAAGATACAATATGACACTTTGAATGCGAGTCTTTGCAGGTAATTAAGTCTACAGGTTCAGCTTGAGACAATTCACACCTCTTTAACCTGTGATTATCCCTCTCTCCAGTCGCTCCATCTGGACCTGTAAAGACTTAATTACCTACAAAGACTCGCATTCAAAGTATCGTATTGCATTTTTGACTTTGACTCTTGTGGCATTTGGTATGAAGTTGGTCAGATATATCTGTGTGTAACCAGTACCCAATTCTTTCTGTTTTCCCAATTAAGGGGCAATTTAGTGTGGCCAATCCACCTACTCTGTACACCTTGGGATTGTGGCTGTGAGATCTATCCAGACACGGGGAGAATGTGCAAACTCCACATGGACAGTGATCCAAGGCCATTATCAAACCTGGGTCCTGGATCGAACTCGGGTCCTGAGCACTGTGAGGCACAGTGCTAACCACACACCACTGTGCCGCCCTAATCAGTTTGTGATTTCTCTCTGGCAGTGAGTGGACTGCTAGTTTAACATATGATGAATATCTTACATGGACAGCACGGTAGCTTAGATGGGCTGCATAGTAGCATATTGGTTAGCACAATTGCTTCACAGCTCCAGGGAGCCAGGCTTGGGTCACCGTCTGTGTGCTGTCTGCACGTTCTCCCCGTGTGTGCCTGGGTTTCCTCCGGGTGCTCCGGTTTCCTCCCACAGTCCAAAGATGTGCAGGTTAGGTGGATTAGTTATGCTAAATTGCCCTTCATGTCCAAAATTGCCCTTAGTGTTGGGTGGGGTTACTGGGTTATGGGGATGGGGTGGAGGTGTGGGCTTGGGCAGGGTGCTCTTTCCAAAGACCGGTGCAGACTTGATGGGCCGAATGGCCTCCTTCTGCACTGTAAATTATATAATTTGATGATTTGAATTATCTGCCCCACTTCCTCTACTCAAACTGTAGCTTTGCAGTCAAACAAACACACTTTCACAAAATTTCTACCAACATAGATAATGGCCATAGTTTTGAAGTCTTACCAAGCCTCCTTTGATAGCATCTTCCGAACCCATAACCTCCAACATCCAGAAGGATAAAAGCAGCAGATGCATGGGAACACCACCACTTGTAAGCTCTCTCCAAATGGTGCACCATTGTGACATCGGAACTGTCATTTCTTCACTGTCCCTGGATAAAGAATATGTGCCATGAGGCAGCAGTGCTAACCAGTGCACCACTGTGCTGCCCCTAAAATTCCCTTTCTAATAGCACTTTGGGTGTACCTACACCACATGGACAGCAGCAATTCAAGAAGGGGGTTCCTTCTCACTGGCAATTAGGGAAGGGCAGCAAATTCTGGCTTTGCCAGCATTGCATGTATCCCAAAAATGCATTTAAAAATTGATGGATTTATTTTTATTTTGAAATTATTTAGCATAGTGACTGAATTGAAGATACTGCTACCAAGCTGAAACTAGACACTACATTGTTACATCAAAATAGCCAGAACAGAAAAGATCCTTTTGCAAGGGCCACGAAGAATCCAGCACGGGTTTGGAGAGTCAAACAGAAAGTAACTTTATTGACAACAATATGTAGGCGGCGGCGCCCCACCCCCCTCATTGGGGGAGATCATACTATCCAAGAGTCCTGGGATAAGCAATTGTCCCCAGTCAATAGGATTCAGGCAGGTTAACATCTTCTAAGTGTAATTTGTGGCAGGTTTTGCTGGGAGTGTCTTGCCAGCTCTGTCAGTGAGTTCTCCACTTCTATCTAACGACACAGTCACTTTTTTGGACCTTGGGGAGTCTCTCACCAATTTAGCCCACATTTAGAATTACTTTCGTCATGGGGAGCTGAACTCAGAGGTTGGGCTGCCATTTTGAAAGGCTGCCCCAATCTCTATCTGACCTTGTGGATTCCCCATAGGTAATGTGACTCCCCGTACATATGGGTAGTACCCAACAGGCCCCCAAGTGAGGACACCTTGCTATGTGGCCCCTGAGGACCCACCTCTTCAGGCCCCAAGCCCTCTTACAGGGATCCCCTTCTAGGATACCACCCGTCACTCCCCCAACCTCCCAGGTGCTCCTTCTTATCAGTCTTACGTCCCCCTCCATACCCCAGTCCACCTTCCATCGGGCCTTCACTCTTGGCAGTGCCACCCTGGCACCTGGTCATCCTTGAAGTGCCAACCTGGCACTCTGGCAGTGCTCCAGCTGGCTTGGCAGTGACAAGGTGCACATGTTCTAGGGGGAGAGCCATGGAGCCACCCTGCCCTATCCCTGACCACCCAGGGGCCTCTGATGTTTGTGTGGACCAGTACTGAATGCCGCCCAGTTCAGGCCTCCCTGGGGAGGCCAATAGATCCTGGGAGGCTTGCAGATCATGGGTAAGTACACTTAAGTAGGTAACCTACTGAAGCACGTACGGCCTGATCCTGCCCATTGCATGTGGGATTCTGCTTGCGACACCTCGTGAGACTTGGGTAGATCCCGCGAAGCGTCGTGGCTGCTGGGGAACTCGCGGGAGGCTTCTCTCAACATCTACCGCACATGTTGCGCTCCTCATCGTCCTCAATATGACCGGTAGATTACGCCCTATATTCCTAAGGAAAGCCAAACAGCTGATTAGGTGAGTACAGTTATATATCCTATAATATCAAAGATCAGAGCAGAAGGGCCCTAATTATTATTAGTTAATGCTAGTTAATATTATTTGATATCAACAGGTTAATTTACCTTAAATTGGTAAGACATGGCAGGAGAGCTCCAAGCCGTAGACTGCCTGTCTTGCTCCATTTGGGAGACCAGGAACGCTTCCAGTTCTCAGGACCAGCAGGCATGCAGGAAGTGTCTCCAGCTGTAGCTCCCGGAAGCTCAGGTTTCGGAGCTGGGGTGGCAGCTCGGGACACTACGGAGCACATCATAGGCTCAGATTCCACAGGCAGGAAGGGAATGGGTGATGACCAGGCAGAATGAAGAGGACTAGGCAGGCAGTGCAGGAGTCTCCTGTGGCTATTTCCCCTGCAAAATAGATATACCGTTTTGGATACTGTTGAGAGGAATGGCCTCTCAGGGGATAACAGAGGCAGCCCCAATTGGCTCTGCTGCACAGGGGAGGAGCAATAGTTATCGGACATTCAATTGTGAGGGAAATTGATAAACGCTTCTGTGATCGGAACGAATATCAGAACATAGGGAGTTAGGAAGCAAGTTGAAAAGTAGGACCTCAAAGGTATGATCTCAGGATTACTACCAGTGCTATGTGCTAGTCAGACTAGAAACAGCAGGATATATAGAATGAATAAGCGATTGAAGGGATGGTTTCAGATTCCTGGGGAATTGGGACCAGTTATGGGGGAGGTGGGACCTGTAAAAATTGGATGCGTTACACCTGGGCAGGACGTGGACTGATGCCCTTGGGGGTTGGGGGGTGGGTACTTGCTGGAGTGGTTGGGGAGGGTTTAAACTAATATAGCAGGGGGTGGGAACCTATGTAAGGATTCAAAGCAGAGGAAATCAAGAACAAGAGTAAAATACAGCAAGGAGAATAAGAAAAGTGATAGGCAGAGTAATCAAGGGCCAGAATCAAATAAGGACACAGTAGTAAAATAGTAGAAAAAGGACATGGAACGTTAGAAGGACTAGGCTTTAGGTTTTGTACCTGAACATTTGGAGCATTTGAAATAAAGTGAATGAATTAGCTGCGCAGATAGATGTACACGGGTATGATATAGTTGTGGTCACGGAGACATGGCTCCAACGAGACCAAGGATAGGAACTAAACATTGAGGGGTGTTTAGGAAGGGCAGACAGAAAGAAAAAGGCGGAGTTTCATTGTTGATACAAGAAGATATTGATACAATATTGAGAAAGGATATTAGCACAGACAATGTGGAATCTGTATGGGTTGGGTTAAGAAACACCGCAGGGCAATAAACATTAGTGGGGTGGTATGCAGACCATCAAACTGCAGTGGTAGTGTTGAAAATAGTATTAGACAGGAAATCAGAGATTCATGTGATAAAAGGACATCTGTGATTTTGGGTGATTTTAATATGCATATAGATTGGGTGAGTCAAATTAGTCACAATACAATAGAGGAGGAATTTTTGGAGTGTATACTGGATGGTTTTCTGAACCAATGCGTTATGGAACCAACAAGGAAACAGGCCAACTTGGACTGGGCATTGTGCGATGAGAAAGGTTTAGTTGGCAACCTAGTTGTGAGAGAACCCTTGGGATGAGTGACCATAATATGATAAAATTCTTTATCAAGGTGGATAGTGAGCTGGTTGATTCTGAGACCAGGGTCTTGAATCTCAATAAAGGTAACTATGATGGCATGAGGCACGAATTGGAAAACATTTGGCATGTCTGCATCGACTCTCTCAAACTTCTACAAATGTGTGACAGAGAGCATCCTATCCGGCTGCATCACAGCCTGGTATGGCAAACCGCAAGAAACTGCAGAATGTGGTGAACTCAGCCCGACGCATCTCACAATCTTGCCACCCCCACATTGATTCTTTATACACCTCCCCCTGCCTCAGGAAGGCAGACATCATTATCAGAGACCCCTCCCACCCAGGCATTGCCTTCTTCCAGACCCTTCCATCAGGCAGAAGGCACAGAAGTCTGAAGACCCGCACATCCAGGCATAGGAACAGCTTCCTCCCCACAGCTACAAGACTCCTCAACGACTTCCCCTCGGACTGATCTGTTCTCTGTACGAACACTATTCACGATGCCCAATGCTGCTGTTGCTCATGTATTTACTTTGTTTGGCCCCTTGTTCCGCACTGTAACCAATCACTGTCAATGTACCATTGGTCAGTGTTCTCTGTTGATTTTCTTTTGTCTACCATGTACGTATTGTGTACGTTCCCTCAGCCGCAGGAAAATACTTTTCACTGTACTTCAGTACATGTGACAATAAATCAAATCAAATCAAAAAATAAATTGGCTACGATGGACTGACAAACATTACTATTTTTTTTCAATTCCAATTAAGGGGCAATTTAGCATGGCCAATCCTGCACATCTTTTGGGTTGTGGAGTGAGACCCACGCAGACACAGGGAGAATGTACAAACTCCACATGGACAGTGACCCGGGGCCAGGATCAAACCCGAGTTCTCGGCGCCGTGAGGCAGCAGTGCTAACCACTGCGCCACAGTGCCGCCCTGGTTGGGAAATATTACTGAAAGGAAGGACAGTGGTTAGGCAATAACAGGTATTCAAGGAATTCATAGGTGAATTCCAAAAGTTGTTTATTCCTATTTGACACAAGAGTAGAAAGGGAACTGTGGCCAAACCAATGCTTACAAGGGAAATTAGAGATAGTATTAGATTCAAAGAAGGGGCAAACAAATTGGCAAGACGAAACAATAGACCTGAGGATTCGGAGCAGTTTAAAATTTATCAAAGGCAGACAAAGGGATTGATTAAGAAAGGGAAAATATAGCTATCGGGTAATATAAAAACTGACTAAAAGTTTTTATATGTATGCAAAGAGAAAAAGATTGACAAACATGAATGGAGGCCGCTTACAGTCAGAAACTGGGAAATTCATAACAGGGAACAAAGAAATAGCTGAGGAACTAAATACATAATTTGCTTCTGTCTTCACAAAAGAAGACATGAATAATGTACCAAAAGTTATGAGAAACGCGAGATTTAGTGAGGAACTGAAGGAAATCAGTATTAGTAGAGACAACTTTTGGGGGAAATTGATGGGATTAATTCTGATAATCTTCAAATGAGAATATTTAAGGAAATGGCCCTTGAAATAGGAGATCCATTGGTGGCAATGGAATGTTAGAGGTACAGATTGGAGGGTAGTCTTGTGGAGTGGGTTTCCTCCGGGTGCTCCGGTTTCCTCCCACAGTCCAAAGACGTGCAGGTTAGGTGGATTGGCCATGATAAATTGCCCTCAGTGTCCAAAACCTTTTTGGGCCCCTGTCTGTGCGGAGCCTGCACGTTCTCCCCATGTCTGCATGGGATTCCTCCCACAAGTCCCGAAAGACGTGCTTGTTAGGTGAATTGGACAGTCTAAATTCTCCCTCTGTGTACTTAAACAGATGCCGGAGTGTGGTGACTAGGGGATTTTCACAGTAACTTCATTGCAGTGTTAATGGAAGCCTACTTGCGACAATAATAAAAATTATTATTAATTGTGCCGGGCATTGGTCAGGCTACATCAGGAATATTGGGCGCGATCTGACCGTTGCGTGCATGGCTCAAATCCGAGCAAATGGTTAGATTGAGGGAGTGTCCGAAATTAGGAACCACGCCGGGTGGCAAACGGTTTCCAATCTAACTGGCCCGATCCCATTGGCGAGATTCGGATCCTGCTGCAACTTGGCGAGAAACCAATAATCACCAATTAAAGCCAATCTCCATTTCGTTAATGGGAAGGACCCCCGATCGAATAGCCTCCCATGATCTAAACGGCTCCCTAGTGAGTGATCACGGTGATGCCAATTAGTACTGGTCCACACAGATGTGGGCCAGGCATCATGGCATCTGGGGGGGGGGGGGGGGGGGGGGGCTCCCAGCCCATTGGAGATCCCTAGATGGTTAGGGACAGGTGCCCAGATGACTGCCATTTGCTCGGGAAAGGAGGTTTGAGGGGGGTATGAAGGGTGGGGGTGGGGGAGGTGAAGGGCGGCAGTAAAGGGGCCTCTGGAAGATCTTGGCGATGTAACATTCTGTCCATTATTGAAAGGAAAAAAAGAGGTATAAGAGCTGTGAAGGCAGCCTCGGGCAGTATTTACCGCAAGTGATGGGCTATGGCACATTGGCTGGAGAACCAATGGGCCATAGTCTCTTAAGGGCGGCACGGTAACATAACGGTTAGCACTGGTGCTTCACAGCTCCAGGGTTCCAGGTTCAATTTCTGGCTTGGGCCACCGTCAGTGCGGAGTCTGCACGTTCTCCCTGTGTCTTCGTGGGTTTCCTCCGGATGCTCCAGTTTCCTCCCACAAGTCCCGAAAGACGTGCTGTTAGGTAATTTGGACATTCTGAATTCTCCCTCCGTATACCTGAGCAGGCGCTGGAATGTGGCAACTAAGGCCTTTTCACAGTAACTTCAATGCAGTGTTAATGTAAGCCTACTTGTGAAAACAAAGGTTATTTTTAAAAAACAGGTGCCCCTTTGGGGATGACATGGCGGATTTAATGCCACTCAGCAGTACTGATGGCAGCTGCTAGCAATGCACCCACCATTTAATAGGGTTAGTTTTCAAAAAGCATAAGCACTGGGGTATATATCCACAGAGATAGAACTGAAATTGAGAAGTTATGTTTAATCTGTACCAACCCATGGTTAGACCATACTTGGAGTGCTGTGAACAGTTTCTGTCTTCATATTACAAAAAGGATATCGAGATAAGAGAAAAGGTGAAATAAAGATTTGCTAGAATTATACCAGAGGGAATTATACCTACCAGGATAGATTGAACAAGTTGGGAGTCTTTTCTCTAGAAAAGAGAAGACTGAGGATAAATTAATAGATATTTGAAGATTATGAAAGAGTTTTATAGGACAGACATGGAGGGCGGGATTTTCCAGACACGCCCGCCCAGTGATGGAAATTCCCACCCGAGGTCAACAGACCGTTAGCTTGTCCATCAAATTCTCTGTTCTGCCCACAACATTTCCTGCAACGGGTGGAACCAGAAGATTTCCACCAGAGAATATGTTTCCAATTGTGGGCAAGTCCAAAATTAACACCATGAATTTAAGATTGTCATTAACAAAAAACCAATAGGGAATTCTGGGCAAACCTCATTAGGATGTGGAACTCGCTTCCATAATGATTGGACATGCAGGCTGTGGAGTACTGATATAGTCACTGGACCAGTAATCCAGAGACCAGGGCTAAAGTTCTCGGGACCCGGGTTAGAAACCCACTATGGCAGATGGCAAAATTTGAATCTGGATTTAAAAGTCCAATGATGGCCATGAAACCGTTGTTGATTGTCATAAAATCCCATTAATGTGCTTCAGGGAAGGAAACCTGTTATCCTCACTTGGCCTGCTCCACATGTCACTCCAGGCCCACAGCAATGTGGTTAACTTAAATGGCCTAGCAAGCCATTCAGTTCAAGGTCAACAAATGCTGACCCAACCAGCGATGTCTACATCCCATGAATAAATAAAAAAAGTGAATATTTAGAACAGTGCAGCACAGAACAGGCCCTTCGGCCCTCGATGTTGTGCCGAGCAACGATCACCCTATTCAAACTCACGTATCCACCCTATACCCGTAACCCAACAACCCCACCCTTAACCTTACTTTTTTTTAGGACACTACGGGCAATTTAGCATGGCCAATCCACCTAACCCGCATTCTTTGGACTGTGGGAGGAAACCGGAGCACCCGGAGGAAACCCACGCACACACGGGGAGGACGTGCAGACTCCGCACAGACAGTGACCCAGCCGGGAACCGAACCTGGGACCCTGGAGCTGTGAAGCATTGATGCTAACCACTATGCTACCGTGCTGCCCTCAAAATATATTTGAGGGGGAGCTAGATAAACAATTAACGGAGAAAGGAATAGATGGATTTGTTGATGAGGTTATGCTGTAAATACTATGCAATATTATATGACACCTCCCTCAGATTACAGACTGAACTGAGAGCCTGGATGATCTATACACCTCACCATCCTACTACATTAATAAATCAAGCTGTCCATCAAGTTATTAGGGAAAATTCTGAGTGATATGACGATATGGCATTTTTGTTTTAAACTATTTATGTTGGCATCTGTGTGCACTGAAATACTTAAGATTTGTTGCACAGTAATTAAAGATCAGGGAGAAGTCTGACATGTCTCAATTTGAAAAGCATGTAATAGATCTACTTGTATAAACTGAGATGATGGACAAACGTACAATAGTTAGGCTTCTAAATGGTGATCCTTAACTCGGCAGCACGGTGACGCAGTGGTTAGCACTGCTGCCTCACAGCGCCAAGGTCCCAGGTTCGTTCCCGGCTCTGGGTCACTGTCCATGGGGAGTTTGCACACTCTCCCCGTGTTTGCATGGGTTTCACCCCCACAACCCAAAGATGTGCAGAGTAGCTGGATTGGCCACTTCTAAATTGCCCCTTTATTGGAAAAAATGAATTGAGTACTGTAAAAAAAAAAATTTTTTAAATAGGGCAGCACGATGGCACAGTGGTTAGCACAGTTGCTTCACAGCTCCAGGGTCCCAGGTTCGATTCCCGGCTTGGGTCACTGTCTGTGCGGAGTCTGCTCATTCTCCCCGTGTGTGCGTGGGTTTCCTCCGGGTGCTCCGGTTTCCTCCCACAGTCCAAAGATGTGCAGGTTAGGTGGATTGGCCATGCTAAATTGCCCTTAGTGTCCATAAATGTTGGGTGGGGTTATGGGGATAGGGTGGAGGTGTGGGCTTGGGTAGGTTGCTCTTTCCAAGGGCTGGTGCTGACCCGCTGGGCCGAATGGCCTCCTTCTGCACTGTGAATTCTATGATTTACTGTTTAATATTGTGGTGATGATATTGTTTTTAAATACCCCATTATCGAAGCTGTAGAATCCGACGGGAGAGACAACAGGAATAGACGGTCGGGTACGACTGGTTTATTACGGTGTACACAAATAACAAAACTACAACTCTTCTCCCTGAGGGACCACGCTCCCTGATTTGTACCCAGGTCAGGGTTTTTATACTGAGTGGTTCCCCCTTGTTAAGGGGAAACCTTACCCAATGTTCCCGGGGAGTTCATACTCAGCTGTGAAAGGGGGATTCGTATAGAGCACAGTCCTTGGCCCCCAAAGGGGGCGTAATAATTAGATTTGGCTAATAATTCTGAAGTATTTACCATCAAATCTCCAGAAGAGCTTGGAGATTTAAATGAGTGATATTGTGTATTCTCCTCGTGCCATTCTCTGCTGCCCTTTGGTCACAGATTGCACTTGAATATTCACAAATTTGTCCAAATGTAATAAAACTATTGCTATGACATGTAATGAAGTAATTTGAAAGTGAAATTACAGAGCTGAGCAGTTCATTTGCCTAACTTTCTTGTTTTCCAGTGTTCTGCAAAGCAGAATATTTAAAAAGTGACTTCTTGCCCACCTCTGAATGTTGGATTGGCTGCTCGGTAATAATGCCTGGCAGCCACGTTTTCTGTCATGCTGCCATGGTCTGGTGTGCAGGAAGCAGACTGGCTTCCCCTGTCAATGGAAATCCATTGAGAATTAAAACACTTTGATTCATGCTAAAGACGTGGTTCCGATGCCTGGACCGCTGGGGCAACATGCTGGAGGAGGAGGAGGAGGAATGCCAAACCTCACCACAAGGAATATGCGGAGGATGGCCAGGATGGGACTTGGGCAGGCACAGGGGGCAGCACTACATGTGCGCCAGGGCTGCCGCACATGGGAGAACCTTATAACCTCCAGGTATGCTGACTAGGAGGCCTGGTCACTGGCAGCCCAGCCTCCCTGTCCCGCCTCCCATGCTCCCCCCCCCCCCCCAGCCATAGCTACCCACCCCCTCCCCTGTCCCCTCTTACTGCACTACATCGCCCACACCCCAGCACCTGCATACACCTTCCGTGCTTTCCACCAGCTTTACTACAGGGTGTTGGCCCTGAGTTATCAGCGGGTCTCGTCCAGGGGATGGAGGATGGTGACGACCCACTATGTGTTGAGCTCAGGTGCTCCGCATTGACAACATCTGACTCCTGCCTTCGGTATCACAGTCCACTGTCCGCCTGGCTGATCCCTGCATGCGCACTGGCCATTCCATCTCATGGGCCCATAGACATCCTTAGGTGGCGGGGTTGGGGCTTTGATTCGGGGTGAGGGGTGGTTATGAGAGTGGTGAGCGGTGATAGATCACTCAACGAGAAGGTTTGACCACATGGCACCCCCACATTTCTGGTCCCCTGCCATCTCCGAGATTGACCCCGGAGGGAACGTCGGACTGTCCTGGGGGCCCTGTCACATGCCTTCTTCCAAAACCCCCACACCACCGGCCTCCCACATACCATGCCCTCCACACCCAACACACTCTCTGCACCCAACCCAGCCCATCCCTCATACTCTTCGGGGACTGAAGGTGTTCGGAACATCAGTGTTTATTGGTGTCAGTGCTGTGTACAAAACTGCACCCTGTCCCCTAATGCTATCCTCTGTGCTGCACCTGTGCCAAGTTAACTGGTCCTAACTTTCTAATCTTACCTGTCCTAATGTTCCTTCGAGGTAGTTCAATCTACACCAGATGTGGAGGTGGCCTGCTGCATATCCCCACCCTGTGAGATGGGTCCCCTTTGGTGGACATCCTCTGGAACTATGGGGCCTGAATAGCCCTGGCCGATTTCCAGGTGTCACAGGTGACGAAGTACTACGCTGTTCTGCCGTGATGCAGCAGTGATAGCTTGGGGGGGGGGGGGGGGGGGGGGGGTGGAATTCAGAGACGCTGTGGTGTTCCAGAACCTCGCCTGTGGGAGTCACCAGCATGAACCCCATCACCTCTGGGTGCCTGACAGCCCCAGGCTCCTCATTGGGGCTTGGATGCAGCTGGAGCAGGCTCCATCCAAAGAAGTTGAAAGAAAATTAAGAATAACTAAGTTGTGTCATTATTGTCTTGCCTGCAGCATAATACAGTGTACTACCACAGAAAGTAGTTGAGGCCAAAACGTGTGATTTCACGAAGACTCGAAGGCCAAATGGCCTCCTTCTGCTTCTATTTTCTATCTATGTTCTATGTATTTTTTCATCAATTTTCTTCCATTCAATTCGCAATTTAAATCATTGACTATTTTACGAATCTCTGTTTTAGAGCCCACAGCTGCTCTGTTATGTGTCCAATATTCATATGTGAGCTTCAACGATGGATTTTGGCAAGTAGTCAAACATGATGCATGGGATTCATGACATGAGCCTCCCTGAGAACTATACATACATTTTGCAACAGGCTCATTGGATAGAAACAGGTTACTTTTCTAGCCAATTTTCCTCTCGCCCAGGGGTACAGTCAAGGCATCAAATTTGGTATCTTAATGGATCAGTTCCTCACCAGTTACACTCACTCTGCTGTTCAATGAGACAAGCTTCTTTTTATAAAACGATTCCACTTTTCAGTTTCAACAGCTTGGTTCATATTTAAGGGGATTTGCGTGTCAAAGCCAGTAGCATGTAGTGTTGTCAGAAATTCTGCGGGATATTTTAAAATGCCGCTCCTTATTTTGCCCAATTATTAAAGTTGTATTGCGTGAAAAAGAGATCAGAAAATTTAACTCCCTTATTAAATAATTCATTCAATTTGGCAAAATAAGCGAGCATATACAAGCTTTAACATCCTGCTGTGCCGTGAACTGTGTGAGATATCATGCTGCAGGGTGTGGCAAAGGAAAGGCACCAAGTCTGGGACAAATAGGGGTTGTTATCAGTTGGAACCAAGCCCATGTCCAGGAGATACCAAGAGCAGAAATCATTTTGACAACAAGAGCATTCACGCTCACAAATTCTTATTTTGTAACATTGCAAAACAACTGCCTCAACTGATTTTCATTAAAATAAAGCTGGGATAAATAAAGCAGCCCTCTCTGTACCCTGCATTGTTACCCGCCACAGTTCAGTCAACATCTCAACACAAAATTTTGCAGCAGTCTTAGGCAAGAAATTTTATTCTGGTCAAAATTTAAATAATATAGAACTTCTCGCCCTGGGTCACTGACCGTGTGGAGTTTACACATTCTCCCTGTGTCTGCATGGGCTACACCTCCACAACCCAAAGATGTGCCGGGTAGGCGGATTGGCCACGCTAAATTGCCCCTTAATTGGGGAAAAAAAGAATTGGGTACTCTAAATTTATAAGAAAAAAAGTAAGAACAAAGTTTTATTTAGAAACAATATATATACACTTCCTGGTAGACTCCTACCAGGTACCTGCTTGGCGATGCCTTCCTGGCCGACCTTATATACACCGGGTAATTGAGATACTCTGCCCCTAACGGGGGCTCTCGTCCTCTGCAAGGAGCAGGGGGAAGACGAGCATTCCAACCTGTAGTTCGTGTGTGGGACAGAAGGCCAAAATCTTTCCCTCCCTGCCCAGTCCAGTTGTTGCCCAGCCCGTTCACTCTCAGCCCAGTCTGGCTGCTGGTCGAGTAGCCCTGCTCCAGCTGAATGCTGCTTCCCAATTCCCCAAGACACAACACCAGCCATTGCCAGCCTTACTTCGCACCTCCTGACTGCTGCCCTGCTCACCTCTTGGCTCTCACTCGGGTGGCTGGGCCTTGAGCCTCGCTCCTCGATGACCACATGTGTTACTGAGTTGGCTGCTGGCTATCTGGTCTCGTGGCCTCTGTTCTTTTTAGTCGGTTGCCTGCTCGCCGTCCTCAGCCCTGCCCTGGAGATCAAGAGTCACCCTGCTTCTCCCCCCTGATGGTCTTTGGCCAGTGCCGCCTACTCACTGAAGGTTTCACAGCAGAATGGGCCTACACTTTTGGCGGCACACATAGCTACCTCTCAGTATCGGGCCCCACCACCATTGGCCCGTTTCCCGCACTTCAGCGCTGCGTGTTTCCTTGTAAGTCCGCCTCTGCTCCATCTTTTCTCCTTCGCCCTATCCTCCTTCACCCCATCCCCTACCCCCCCCCTTCACCCCATCTTTCCCCCTCCATGAACTCCCATTCCCTTGCCTTGACCCTCCCCATCCCACCTTTCTTCACCCCACAAACTCCCCTCCTTCGCCCCCATCTTCCCTCCTTCACTCCATCTCCCCTTCTTCACCCTCACTCCTTCACCCTCCATCCCCCCTCCTTCATCTTCCATCCTCCCTCCGTCTCCAGAAGGGGAGATGGGGTGGGCATCCAGCTGATTTTACTCGCCCCCTCCCTGTCCATGTGAAACACGCCTGCCATGGGCATGTAAAATTCAACTCTTTGAATCAGAAGAATGTGAATTCACACATACCAGCTATCTTTAAATTCATAGATAGTTGGCAGAAATCTGGTCAGTTTTTGGTGCTTTAGAGAAAAAGTATTTTTAAAATATGTTTGCTGCAATGCTTTCAACTTCCTGCTCAACAATTCTTTCCTTCTCTCAGTTATTGTCCTGCAAGGGTTGACAGTCCAAAATGATACTTGCTTTCCTCATGGATCGTCTGACATCTCAACTGTTATACAGTTTGGAGCCTTGATGGTGAGTGTCAGTGGTCTCACTGAGTCATGGGGCATTTCCTTTGAAGCTAATCTTGTCCTCATTCAATGTCTGAACATATGCACATCGAGGTTTGAACACTAGCTCTTCTCCTGCTGTCCTGGCTGACATCAATAACTGCACAAACTGAGGATCAAACCTCCTTGTGTGTCTGGTTCAGCTCCCCATTGGATCATAGAATCCCTACAGTGCAGAAGGAGGCCATTCTGCCCATTGAGTCTACACCAACCCTCCGAAAGAGCACCCTACTTCAACCACTCTATCCCGTAGCCCTGTGTAACCTTTGGACACTTAGAGGCAATTTAACATTGCCAATCCACCTGACCTACGCATCTTTGGAATGTGTGAGGAAACCAGAGCACCCAGAGGAAATCCATGCTATGGGGAGAACATGCAAACTCCACACAGTCACCTGAGGTCGGAATTCAACCCAGGTCCCTGGCGCTGTGAGGCAGCAGTGCTAACTATTGTGCCACTGCAATTCCAAAATAGTAGCTATCATAAGCAAGATTAAGCATAGACAGTGGTTAGCACTGCTGCCTCACGGCGCTGAGGTTCCAGGTTCAATCCCAGTTCTGGGACACTCTCCGTGTGGAGTTTGCACGTTCTCCCTGTGTTTGCATAAGTTTCGTCCCCACAACCCAAAGATGTGCAGGGTAGGTGGATTGGCTACGTTAAATTGCGCCTTAATTGGAATAAATGAATTGGGTACTCTAAATTTATTTTAAAAAAAGATGAAGCATAGACTGATACATATAAAATCTGTCTGTAATCTTCGCAGAAACATGAACAGGCAGAGCAGTGTTTATAAAGGGCTGGGGTGGTCAGGTAATGCCACAAACCTGAGCCAATGAGAATTGGGCAAGAGAAGATTACATCCAGAAATTCAAACTCTAAAAGGTTGTATAAATTTCACAATGTTCCAACTGAGACCATCATGTATCACTATTACTAAAGTTATCGGGCTCTTCTCATCATCAAATACCTAATTGCATTGGATATGCAAGAACATCTGACCCAGCAGGGTACAAGTATTATCTCCCACCAATATATGTAGACATTTGAGGGGCGGCATGAGGCGCAGTGGTTAACACTGGAATTGCGGTGCTGAGGACCCAGGTTCGAATTCCAGTCCTGGATCACTGGATCACGTGGAGTTTGCACGTTCTCACAATGTCTGCGTGGGTTTGACCCTCACAACCCAAAGATGTGCAGGTTAGTTGGATTGGCCATGCTAAATTGCCACTTAATTGGAAAAAAAATAATTGGATACTCTAAATTTATGATAAAAGAAATATATGTAAACATTCAGTGCAATTTCCTGGATGTTATCAGGTTTTGAGGATTTTAAAAATTCTTTCATAGGATGAGGGCATTACTGGCAAAGCCAGCATTAATGCCCATCCCTAATTGCCCTTGAATTGAGTGCCTTGCAAGGCCATTTCAGAGTCAACCACATTGCTGTGGGTCCGGAGTTATATGTAGGCCAGACCAGGTAAGGATAGCTAAACCGCTGGCTTTTAAAGCAGACCCAGCAGCACGGTTCGATTCCCGTACCAGCCTCCCCGGACAGGCACCGGAATGTGGCGACTAGGGGCTTTTCACAGTAACTTCATTGAAGCCTACTCGTGACAATAAGCAATTTTCATTTCATTTCATTTCATTTCCTTCCCTCAGGACATTAGTGAACCACGTGTTTTTTTATGACAATCAAAAATAGTTTCATGGTGATCGTCAGGCACTTAATTCCAGATTTTTTTAAATACTGAATTCAAATTTCACCATCTGCCTTTGTGGGATTCGAACCCAGTACCAGGTAACCCGGAACATTACTCTAAATCTGTGGCTTACGAAGTCCAGTGACAATACCACTGTGCCATCATCTCCTGGTTCAGATGTCATTTTTCCAATTAGGGGGCAATTTAGCGTGGCCAATCCTCAGTGGCATAGGCAGCAGTGCTAACCACTGCATCACCGTGCCGCCCCATACATATATTTTTAGAAACGTTAATAGTTTCTCTATCTTTTGCAGAAACTAAGTAACGATGCATGTACTATATAAAAAAAAACATTAAAAACTCGCTCTAACTCAAAGTTCGCTGCATGCTGTTTCAGGTGGTCCCACAGGGTGGGCTCAGGGACAGCACTCAGTTGGTATGGGTTAGAAGCTGGTTAGGATGTGGTTAGAAGCTCCAGCCATGCACAGTGATGATCACAGGGGAAGGACTGGCTTACAAAATCTAATGGGCATTCTTTTTTTTTTAACTTAGAGTATCCAATTATTTTTTTTTCAATTAAGGGGCAATTTAGCGTGGCCAATCCACCTAACCTGCACATCTTTGGGTTGTGGGGGTGAAACCCACGCAGACATGGGGAGAATGTGCAAATTCCACACGGACAGTGACCCAGGGCCGGGATTCGGAACCTGGGTCCTCAGCAGCGCAGTCCCAGTGCTATCCACTGCGCCACATGCCGCCCTTAATGGGCATTCTTGTTGCTGTAATTTTATGTGGAAAATGGGCATCTTAAAACCTAATTTCACAAACTGGGCAGGCTCTTCTTTGCTATCCCAGCACATTCAAATAGGTTCAAATGTTAGTTATTACCACTTTCAAATGGATTATGCATTCAGTATTTGAACAAAATATTCTATGTATATTTAACACATTTGAAATAAGCTATATGTTGTAGAAAATAAGGTATTGTATAAGGAGTACAGTTTCCAATCAAAATGATGCATTCTGTAATGTTTTCAGAACAAATTAACTCTGCAAATGCATTTGACAATGTCATGTCAAAGGCAGATCCTTGGCTCGTTCACTGCTGATGCTTCATCCTGAGCTGTTTTCTTGGCAGTTTTTGTCAGTGGTGGTTTGCCATTGCCTTCCTCTCTTAGAAATAGGGTAAGAAGATAGTCTGTCTCAGCTGGAATTGAACCCATGCTGTTGGCATTATTTGGAACTACATGCTAGCTATCTCGGCAACTGAGCTAACCTGCCCCCATTTGACAATACAAAATTTTTTTATTTTTTTTTTCTTATAAATTTAGAGTACCCAATTAATTTTTTCCAATTAAGGGGCAATTTAGCGTGGCCAATCCACCTACCCTGCACATCTTTGGGTTGTGGGGGCGAAACCCACGCAAACACGGGGAGAATGTGCAAACTCCACACGGACAGTGACCCAGAGCCGGGATCAAACCTGGGACCTCAGCGTCGTGAGGCAGCAGGGCTAACCCACTGAGCCACCGTGCTGCCCTGACAATACAAAAATTATGATTTATTGGCAATATTTGTTAAGAAATTGATTGATATATAAATTTCTTGTTCTGCCCCTCTCCTCGCAATGCCATTGGTCTGTTGGAAAATTCAGCAGAGAAGCAATTAAAATAAGCAAAAAATACAAGCTTAATGTGATATTTAAAGATCTTTCACTGGAGCAGTCTCTTCCCCATTGTAACTTACTTTTTCCCAGATGCTTTCTACAATTTGCTTTTTCCCAGTCTGATCAAAGAACAAGTGATGCGTTCAGTTAAAGCTACAGCACCCAACAGTTGCCTAGCAATGAAAGACCTACCCTACAATGCAGACAGGAGCTAAAGTTAGATGCCTCTGAAAAAAATTACTAAATTAATTTCACGATGTTTAGCCTAAATCACAATCTCAATACTGTGTAATCACCCTTTACCTTCATCCCTGGCCAAAACTGAGACAACAAGAAATGCTAAAGGATACTTCTGGATTCCTCTCTCATCTCCGTAAATGTATGGATTGAATCTAAAGGTTTTGGTTCTTTAGTAATATAAGTAGGGAGTCAGGTAATCCATACAGGATAGTAGACTGGCGTATGCAATTCTCCTGATTCATGTGACAACAGAGGAGCAAATGCACAGTAAAATGTAAATATCAAAAAGTTTCTGTTTCAGTTGTTTCACCTATAGCTTCATGAAAATGGCATCTCCCATTAGACTTCCCTTTTCTTTTAAGAAACTTGTTGTACTTGTTCATTAAATGCTCACCACAGAAAGTGAAATCTTATCATTACAGACATAAATACCGTTGAACAATGCAATTTGTCAATGATAGCCAATCAAACCCTCTGACACTGAAAATTCATTATTAGAATTGTGGAATCTCATTCTTTCAGGTTTTGAATCTCTGATAAGATTTTTAAAATGTCAAATATTAAACTTAACATTTTGTCTTAATTTTTCCTTTTAGTCTCTCCTTTTTCTCTTAAACAAGTCTTTCTTTTTCTCCCTTTATTTCCCTTTATTATTAATTTGACATTGGAGGATTCTCTGGCCGATTGGCGCAAATCCCGCTATGTCGGGAGAGAAATCCCATTCTTCCAGCCCATTTCAGCTGGCGCGATCTGGATTTGCCCAGAAAGAGAGAGAAACGCATCAAAACTTATTAGCATTGGGCGGCATGGTGACGCAGTGGTAGCACTGTCCGTGTGGAATTTGTACATTCTCCCCATGATTAGCCATGCTAAATTGCCCTTAATTGGAAAAATTAAAAATGAACTAATTCACATTCATTTTAATCTCATTAGTGAGATAATAGTTGAATACAGCAGCCTCATTCACCCGCTGCCCCCAGCTGGACGTCACCCGGGCTTGAATCTACTGTTCCCTAAAAACAGGGACCAGGTACCAGAGACACTGAGGGGGAGCAAAGGGGTGAGTACCCACTCTACACTTACCTCCAGGGTGCCTAGGGGATCATTAAGGGGAGATGGGGGTTGGTGGGTGGCTTGGGCTGGGGGTGCTCAGGTCAGGGATCTTTCCCGAGATAGGGGAGTATGGCATGTCTTCCCTCTTTAGCTTTGAAAACCTTTAGACACTCTCCCAGCATGTCAATTTCAATGATCCGTCAGTTGTAGGTAAAAAATCTTCCCTCTATAACCTTGAAAACCTTTGATGTCTCTCCCAGCATATCAAGTTCAAAAATCTGTCAAATGAAGGTTAACGTCTTCTCTATGTTGGTCCCTTTGAAGTTCTTTTTTCACATTCAATTTCATCCCCCTTTAACTTTTTCAAGCCTTTGCGCTTGCTGGTATGCATACAAGCTTTGAACTCCATTATTTACATTCAATTTTTTTGTCCACTACAGTTACACGCCTCTTTATTGACATATATAGGCAATTTCAAAGCTGCGATCAGCTTTTGTCAGAATTCTCCGGCTGTTCATGCCAAACGGATGCTCTGGTCTTGCTGGCAGCACACTCTCTCCTGTGGGTTTCCCGACAGCGTGGTAAGGGGTCAATGACAGCGGTGGGAGCAGAGAATCCCACCACCAACATATGGTGTGCTGCGTCCCGCTGCCAAGAAACACCCAGCTGGGACCTGAAGAATCCCATCCTTTGTTTATTGTTATAACTCTTCACAGTCAGGGCAGCACGGTGGCCTAGTGGTTAGCATAACCGCCTTACGGCGCTGAGGTCCCAGGTTCGATCCCGGCTCTGGGTCACTGTCCGTGTGGAGTTTGCACATTCTCCCCGTGTCTGCGTGGGTTTTCGCCCCCACAACCCAAAAATGTGCAGAGTAGGTGGATTGGCCACGCTAAATTGCCCCTTAATATAAAAAAAAAATAATTGGGTAATCTAAATTTAAAAAAAAAAAATAACTCTTCACAGTCCATTAACTTTGAAGTGCTTCATCTTTTGAACAGGTGTTGTTTCTAACCACAGTTTTTTCAACTGGAGTTTCCTCTGTTCTTCTTAGAAGTCCTTCTTAGAAAGATCAGTCTGACTGCTGCACCCTGTTCCCTGGTAGTGCCAACCAGTCAGTGGCAACCATTTTCCCACTGCCAGGGTGCCGGGGGCAGTGCCAGATTGCTACAGCCATAGGGCAGGGATTGAAGGGGGTTCTTGAAGGGGGAGGGGCATTAAGGGGGTCCCTGAAGGGAGGGCCTTTGGTGAACCAATAGTGGTGTGTTGCTCACTTGGGGGATGGGGGCCTTGTCAGTGATTGTGGGGGAGGGGGTGCCTCAGGGTTATTCTGAGATCAGGGCGCCCCCCTCTCTGAGGATCTGACGTTGCTGGTACCTTCAGGGCCCTTTTCGGCGGTTTCACCCCTGGGTCCAAAAAAATGACTAATTGTGGGAGAATTGCGATGGGAATCATGTCGGAATAACCGGCATGATTCGCACTGTTTTCTTGCCTGAAATGACAATCATTTTTTCGGAGAATCCGCCCATTGATTTCACCTTCTTTAATTCACCATCCTTCCCAATCCTTCCTACATTTACTTTTCAATCCATAAATTTCATTGCTTAAGGAAATATCCTTCTGGTTTCTGTGTTCAGTCAGTTCCCAGATTCCCAATTGTCTGCTATGAGGGACTGGTTTAGCATAGTGGGCTAAACAGCTGGCTTGTAATGCAGAACAAGGCCAGCAGCGCGGGTTCAATTCCCGTACTGGCCTCCCCGGACAGGCGCCGGAATGTGGCGATTAGGGGCTTTTCACAGTAACTTCATTAAAGCCTACTTGTGACAATAAGCAATTATTATTATGCTGTTATCACCACACATGCTCAGCAAATTTAAGGGGAAAATGTTTTGGGGCTGAAGAGCACAGAGCTCAGCTAACTAATCTATTTAAGGAAAGACTCTGTTTAATGCCCCACTGTAGAAAATATTTTTCTATTATGTTTGCAATGAACAGGCATCTCAGTTTCTCGCACAAGACAAATGCAGCTTAGTCATGTGCAGTATGCTGTCTGATTAACGTACTCTTTCACCATCTGTGTAACCCTTCCAGCTTTAACCTAGATATCTTTCAGCTTTGGCAAAGAGAATGGATGCCTAACACCACCCCCCCTCTCCCATCCCCATAATTTCTGCAGTAATATTTCAATTATTACTTCAATCCTTAGAAGTGGGTGCTCTATTTCTTCCAAATATTGTTGCAGTCATTGAGCCACTGAATAAAAATCTCCCCTTGCAGTAAAAGAAGCTGCAGCTGAACAATTCCAAAGATGAGAGAGGGGATTTCTACTCTCTATAAGTAAATACGGGCAGCACGGTAGCATAGTGGTTAGCACTATGGCTTCACAGCACCAGGGTCCGAGGTTCGATTCCCGGCTTGTGTCACTGTCTGTGCGGATTCTGCACATTCGCCCCATGTCTGTGTGGGTTTCCTCCAGATCTCGCATTTCCTGAAAAAGTCCTGAAAGACCTATTATTAGGACATTTGGACATTCTGAATTCTCCCCCTGTGTACCTGATCAGGCGCCGGATTGTGGCGACTAGGGACTTTTCACAGTAACTTCATTGCAGTGTTAACGTAAGCCTACATGTGACAATAAAGATTTCTTTTTTTAAATGGTTGCATGGGTAATGAATGGAGCCCAGAATCTAGCAGTAAAGTTAACATGACCAGGCCCTTAATAAAGGGCCTGCAATAAAACTCCCAATTATTGGGGTTACACATGATGGACGCGATACATATGCATGATGGAACACACCCAATTAATGCAGGACATGCCTGGTGAGTCAATTCTGGTGTGTAGCACTGATGATGAGCTCTCTTGTGCCATCCTTCCGCTTTCAAAATATATGTTATATAATAGTTGTGATGTTAACATAAAGAGTGGTTGAAAAATCACAACTGAAGAAGGCAAGGTGAAAGTGTACAGAGAGACATTATATGTAAAAATTTTAATAAATTTGCAAACTTCCTGTGTTGTTAGTTAACAGTGAGTTTACCAGTACCTTGCTTATAACATCAGTGATCTTATTCATAAAGTCTTACACAAAGTAAATGTGATCCATAGTAAGTGTGTACTGTCCACAATGCTATCAGTATATAGACATACTAGCATGTACCCTGCTTACAATAATTCAGCAAATGCACTATTTATAATAAGTGTTGCAATCCCTTGTTATATGTCAATTAATTAATTAATAGGGTCTCTTATTTCCAGTAACTGAGACATTGAGAAGATGAACAGTAAGGAGAAAGACCTTATTAATCCCAGCCAAGATTGCAGTCATGTAAATAATTATTGATACTGTCATGGGGTGGGTTAAAAGTTCAGGAGAAATTGGCAACTTTTTGGGGGAAATATATTATTTTTAAAATTGATTTATAGGATGTGGGTGTCACTGGTTAGACTTTCATTAATTGCCCATCCATAGTTGCCCTTCAGATGTAGGTTGCCCAATGTGCTGTTAAGGAGGAACTTCCAGGATTTTGCCCCAGCGACAGTGAAGGAACGGCGATATATTTCCAAGTCAGGGTGGTGAATGACTTGGAGGGGAACCTCCAGGTGGTGAGGTTTCCAGATATTTGCTGCTCTTGTCCTTTGAAATGGTAGTGGCCTTGGGTTTGGAAGGTGCTGTCTAAGGAACCTTGGCGAGTTACTGCTGTGCATCTTTTAGATGGTACACACGGCTGCCACTGTTCGTTGTGGTAGGGGGTTTGAATGTTTGTCGAAGGGGGAGCAACCAAGAGGGCTGTTTTGTCCTGGATGGTGTCAAGCTTCTTGAGAGTTGTTGGAGATGAGTGAGGTCAGGAGCTGAGTGACCCTGGCGGAATCCAAACTGAGCATCCATACTGAGCGTCCGTGAGCAGGTTATTGCTGAGTAGGTGCCTCTTGACAACACTGTGTTTTAAAATAAATTTAGAGTATCCAATTATTTTTTTCCAATTAAGGGGCAATTTAGTGTGGCCAATTCACCTACTCTGCACATCTTTGGGTTGTGGGCGTGACCCACACTAACACGGGGAAAATGTGCAAACTCTACATGGACGCTTGATAGCACTGTTGATGACTCCTTCCATCACTTTATTGATGATGGAAAGTAGAGTGATGATATGGTAATTGCCTGGGTTGCATTGTCCTGTTTCCTGCGTACAGGACACACCTGGGCAATTTTCCACATTGCTGGGTAGATACCAGTGTTGTAGCTGTACTGGAACAGCTTGGCTAGGGGTGTGGTTGAAGGGGTTTGGAGGGGAGGGGGGTTGCGGTGTTGGTTGTGAACCCACAGGACTCTGCAGGATGCCCTACTCCAGCAATTTCTGGTTACATCTTTCAAATATGGTCGGTATTTGCTCAAATCGGCCACCAGTAGGTTGTGGAACATGAATCCTTGGCATGTTATGGCTTCCGAACACAAATTATAAATATTTTAACGAGAATATCTATTTTTCAGCCCTTTAGATCACCAGGTCCTCCTCTTTTCCAAGCTAAATACACATTGCCTGAAGTTAATATTCAGCCCAAGAAATATATTTGTAAAATAATATCAATTTATTACCAGTTCAGCTCACAGACCCATGCATCATTTAAAAAAAGGTTTACATGACCCAAATAAATCCCCTGGACACAGAATCCCACATCTATTATGTACATTTATAACATGATTCAAAACACTCACTGGTGCACATTTTACAGAGAAAAATAATTTTGTGTTTAATCCCACAGTTTCAATCTGGGGAGGAGCATAAAGCTTTTAAATTGATTAACGAAATCCAGTCTGATCATCTCATCCAGAGGAAGAAGTGAATCCCAGCAACTGTTCGATTGATTTGTAGCGCTGTTCATCTGCCTCCGACTCCTCAACCAAACTGACCGCTTTCTCCATCTGGGAACACTGCTCGTTTCACCTGCTTCAACGCATGAGCCAGCTGATAGCTGAAAACTGCTCCACACAGTAACCACTCAGTGGCATCTACCAGCAGCTCGCTAGCTCCTTTGAGCGAGGTGAAGAGCACTTTCCGCGGCGGGGTCAGCTTGGACACCCCAAAACCATGCCCACTGCCGCCTTCAGCTGTTTCTTGATGTCACGTGGAGTGAATCATATTGGCTGAAGACTGGCATCTGTGATGCTGAGGACCTCTGGAAGAGACCGAGATGGATCATCCACTCGGCATTTCTGGCTGAAGATTGTAGCGAATACCTCAGCCTTGTCTTTTGCACATATGGGCTTGGCTCCTCCATCATTGAGGATGGGGATCTTTGTGGAGCCTCCTCCTCTAATGAGTTGTTTAATTGTCCACCACCATTCACGGCTGGATGTGGCAGGACTGCAGAGCTTAGATCTGATGCGTTGGTTGCGGAATCACTTAGCTCTGTCTATTACTTTTTTTTTAAATTTAGAGTACCCAATTCATTTTTTCCAATTAAGGGGCAATTTAGCGTGGCCAATCCACCTACCCTGCACATCTTTGGGTTGGGGGGCGAAACCCACTCAAACACGGGGAGAATGTGCAAACTCCACATGGACAGTGACCCAGAGCCGGGATCGAACCTGAAACCTCGGTGCCGTGAGGCAGCAGTGCTAACCACTGTGCCACCGTGCTGCCCTGCTCTGTCTATTACTTGCCGATTATGCTTTAATCCTGTGCTGTAGCTTCACCAGGTCGACACCTCATTTTTTGGTATGCCTGATGTTGCTCCCGGCATGCTCTCCTGCACTCTCCATTGAACCAGGGTTGATCCCGTGGCTTGGTGGTAATGGTAGAGGGGGGGGATATGCCTGACCATGAGGTTACAAATTGTGGTTGATAACAATTCTGCTGCTGCTGTTGGCCCACAGCATCTCAAGGATGACCAGTCTTGAGTTGCTAGATCTGTTCGAAGTCTATCCCATTTAGTGCCAGCAGCATAGGTTCAATTCCAGGACTGGCCTCCCAAAACAGGCGCTGGAATGTGGCGACTAGGGGCTTTTCACTGTAACTTCACTGAAGTTTACTTGTGACAATAAGCGATTATTATTGTTACGGTGGTAGTACCTGTAGCCACCTAAGATGGACACTGGGCTACAAAATGGAGAACTGCTAAGGCTGCAGGGAAAAACAGTCTTAGCAAGGACAAGCAGTTTGCAGGAGACTAATTAGCATTCTGCACATACAGAAACCAGTTTGTGGCCAGGTGCAGTGTCTCAGCCAAAGGTGTAAATGGCAACAAGATCTACATAGTAATGAGGTGATCCGGATCCAGACCCCACACAATAGAAACATTTAAGTATGAACGGATACTTTTGAGTAGACGCCCAGACAGAACGGCACCACTGTATCCAACACAATGAACCATAGGGACAGCCCACTCATCGAGGAACGACCCTCAGATTGGGGGGTTTGGAAGATATCGATTGGGAAAGGCCCAATCGATACATGGCAGGTAAAAGGCCCGCCCCGAAGGGGCACGGACTTCTAGGGACTATAAAAGTAGACCCCGCACATGGTTCAGTCTGTTTTGGCTCCGGCTCTCTGCTGTTTTGTCGCTCCGGCTCTGCTTTGCTGCTACATCGCATCCTGACTCCAGTTCCATCACCAGCCGTTGAGCCATCAGCCATCGAACTGTAAGTGCCAATACAACGATCGCTACGTGATCCAGACGTTGCTAGATCCTGACAACTTTAAGTACCTGAGAGTTGCAGACCAAGAACGGGACGAAGGCCTTGCTCCCTGACCTTGCCTGTTCCTGTCTAGATAAGTATTTTAGTTGTTTAGTATTAGAAGTAAGTTAGTCTCTTTAGCGTATGCATGTGTATTTATTATTTGTCATAATAAATATCAATCGTTTGGACTTACTAATCGGTGTACAGATTTATTACTTTGAACCTGACCTTGATATACTTGTGAGGTGTCTAAATACGGCACCTGGCGACTCCTGAGCATAATTACATACACAGAGCCATAGTAGTGTTAAGCACACGGCCTTTAAACGGAGGCGTGTTAATACACTCCAGTAAAACGAGCAACATACCACACAAGACGATGGAGGGTATCCTCAATGTGAAGATGGGATTTTCTCTCCACAAGGACTGTGCGGTGGTCACTTCTACTGATACTGTCATGGACAGATGCATCTGCAGCAGGCAGATTGGTGAGGATGAGGTCAAGTATAATTTTCACTCTATTGACCATAAAATAATTGATTTGAAATAAAGATTAAGATTTAGAGTTATTAGGAGAGATCTGCAGTGGTAACAAAAATAAAAGGGAAAGTGATTTTAATTATCCTAAAATGGACTGCGGCAAAACATGTTTGCGGTCACAAAGATAAAGACCTTAGAATACTTCCTTTTTAAAACTAAATTTAGAGTACCCAATTCTTTTTTTCCAATTAAGGAGCAATTTAGCATGGCCAATCACCTAGCCTGCACATCTTTGAGTTGTGGGGGTGAGACTCACGCAGACACGGGAAGAATGTGGAAACTCCCACGGACAGTGACCCGGTGGTGGGATCAAAGCCAGGGTGTGAGGGGTCTCTGACAATGCTGTCTGCCTTCCTGAGGCAGTATGAGGTGTAAACCCGTACCAGCCTCCCCGAACAGGCGCTGGAATGTGGCGACTAGGGGCTTTTCACAGTAACTTAATTTGAAGCCTACTTGTCACAACACGTGATTTTTTTCATTCTTTCTTTTCTAAACAGAATCAATGGGAGGGTGGCAAGCATGTGTGACGCATTGGGCTGAGTTCACCACATTCTGCAGTTTCTTGTGATTTTGGTTCTGTGATTGTGATTCTGCAGTTGCTGTCATAATATACATCCATGTATATAATGGAGTGCAGACAGGCAGTGATTGACACACAGGATGACCAGTGAGCACACAGAACATAGCAGCCAATCACCAGACAGGACACGACCACTATAAAGCCAGAGGGCACCAGTTTTCCCGCTCTCTTGGGATCCAGCCTCTGAGACAGTCAGAGCTTGTGAGCATTAGCCAGTGCAAACACCATGGGCGCGATTATCCGCCCCCCACGCCAGGTGGGAGAATAGCGGGAGGGTCTCCCGACATTTTTCACGCCCGTCCGCTATTCTCCCCCCCCCCCCACACCTGACCCATGCCACGAATCGGCACTCGCCGTTTTTTATGGCGAGCGGCGATTCTCCGAGCCCGATGGGCCGAGCGGCCGGGCCTCCACGCCCGTTTCAATCCGGCAGCAAACACACCTGCTCGCTGCCATCGTGAAACGGGCGTCAGATGCCCGTTTGGGGCATCTGGGGGCCCGATTGGCACGGCAGTACCACGGCCGTGCCAAGGGGGGCATAGGCCCATGATCGGTGCCCACGATTGCGGGTCGTGCGTCCGTAACGGACGCACTCTTTTCCCTCCGCCACCCCGCAAGATCAAGCCGCCATGTCTTGCGGGGCGGCTGAGGGAAAAGACGGCAACTGCGCATGTGCGGGTTGGCGTTGTCCAACCTGCGCATGCACGGCTGACGTCATCGGCCGCGTCAGCCAGCGTGACGCTTGACGTGCGACCTTGACGACCGTCGTCAAGGCCGCGCCGCCGTGACGCACGGGGCCACGCTCCTAGCCCCGCCCGGGGGGGAGAATCGGCCCCGGAAGTGGCCGTGAAGGCTGCCGTGGGTCACGGCCTGTCCCGCGGCAGCCTTTACGATTCTCCGCATTTGGTAGTCAGTTAGTCTGGTCAGGCTAGCCTCAGGACTCCAGTCAAGTCAACATAGTGTCAACTCCAGTTGAACATGTAAAATAGTTAGATGTTAAATAAAATCGTGTTGCATCTCATCAAGTGTTGGAAGTCTGTCTCTCGCTACACTGCAGCAAACGCAGTCCACATAGACCCAGCCTACTCAACACATCAGTTGCCATACCAGGTTGTGATGCAGCTGGATAGTATGCTTTCTATGGCACATCTGTAGAAGTTTATGAGAGTTGATGCTGCCATGCCGAATTTCTTTAGCTTTCGTGGGAAGTAGAGACGTTGTTGGTCTTTCTTGACTGTTCCATCAATGTGAGTGGACCAGGTCAGACTGTTTGTGATGGTGACCCTCAGGAATTTAAAGCTATTGACCATCTCCACTTCGGAGCCATAGTTCTTCTTTGGTACTCGTATTATGGTGGTCTTCTTGAAGCAGGTGGGGACCTCGGAGTGGAGAAGTGAGGTGTTGAAGATATCTGCGAAAACACTCACCAGCTGGTCAGTGCAAGGTATGAGTGCTCATCCAGGGATTCCGTCGAGGCCCGTTGCTTTCCACGGGTTCGCTTTCAAGAAAGCAGCTCTTACTTCTGCGGCTGTAATAGTGGGCATGGGTGTGTCCAGGGCTGTTGGGGCGGGTAGCACTGATGTATTGGTTGACTGTTCAAAGCGGGCATAAAACTTGTTTAGTTCATCGGGGCGGGATGCTCCAGCCCCAGATAGAGTTGAAATGGACTATTTTCTTGTTGTTTCAGTGAGAATAAAGATCGCAAGTCAGGTAATATTTTCACTGTGGTTGAGCAGTATTGTTTAAGAAGCAATTGTAAGCTATTTCCAGGTGTGAGGTTGAAGATTTTAATAGTGTTAGTAATCAAGTTTATTTTAATGTACTATATTCCTATTTTTTCTTGCAATCACTCCTGGAGTGAAGTACCCTTTCCTCACAGTCTTTTGAAATTAAAATGAAATATTGGGGTTTCAAACCAGTATCCTAGCCACTGTTCGGGCCTGGCCTGAGATTGTAATCATTCTTTTTTTAAATTCCAATTAAGGGACAATTTAGCGTGGCCAATCCACCTACCCTGCACATGTTTGGGTTGTGGGGGTGAAACCCACGCAGACACGGGGAGAGTGTACAAACTCCACACAGACAGTGACCCAGGACCGGGATTCGAACCAGGGCCCTCAGCACCACAGTCCCAGTGCTAACCACTGCGCAACGTGCGGCTCCACCTTGCCATCCTGAGATCGTAATAATGACCAGTTCTGTAAATTGATTCAGAATCTTCACTATTGTCATAACTCTGCACTTGCCCTATCTAACTCTTAGTATTTGACTTTCCTGCATCATATTGTTTGAAACTCCTCTCAATTTTATGTCATCAGCAAACCTAGACAATTTTCTTTTTGTCTCCAGTTCCGAATTATTTACATACACTGTGCAAAGCAATGGACTTGGCAGTGATCCCTGCAGAACCCTGCTCATGCCCATTTGCTCATTCTCATTCTCATTTTGGCTCAATCTTGTTTAAGCAAATTTCAAACCACTTCAGAAGCTTATTGCCTGGTCCATACCTTGGGAACTAAACACATGTGCATATAGTCCAAGTCATGCTGAAATCTAAATATAACACGTTCACTGAATTTCTTGTGACCTATCTCCCATAAATGCGTTCTGATTCTCTTCTACTAAATCATACTCACCCAAATACTTCATTATCCCCTTTTCGGGGTGCCACTTTATAATTTTAGTATCATATTAACTGTTACCTCTTCCTCAGGAATTACTCATTTTCTAATGGTATAGGATAATTACTTCCTATTGATAGCATCGAGGGATTGATCAATCTCACTAGTCACTTTTAAAAAATAAATTTAGAGTACCCAATTCATTTTTCCAATTAAGGGGCAATTTAGCGTGGCCAATCCACCTAACCTGCACATCTTTTGGGCTGTGGTGGCGAAATGCACGCAAACACAGGGAGAATGTGCAAACTCCACACGGACAGTGACCCAGGATCAAACCTGGGACCTCGGCCCCGTGAGGCAGCAGGGCTGACCCACTGCGCCACCGTGCTGCCCTCACTCGTCACTTTTATCAATTTTTGTACATGCGCCATCCAACTTGATGACTTGTTTCCCCTTAACTTCCTTACCTTTTCAATGACTGCCATTTCTCAATTTTATTTTAAAGGACAAAGAAAAGTACAGGAACAGGCATTTCAGTCCTCGAAGCCTGTGCCAATCATGATGCTCTCACTAAATAAAAGACCTTTTGCCCTCACTTGATCCGTGCCCCTCTATTTTCTCCCTATTCATGTATCCATCCAGATGCCTCTTAAATGTTGCTAAGTAGCACAGTGGTTAGCACTGTTGCTTGACCGCGGCAGGGACCTGGATTTGCTTCCCGGCTTGGGTCACTGTATGTGTGGGTTTCCTCTGGGTGCTCCAGTTTCCTCCCACAAGTCCCGAAAGACGTGCTTGTTAGGTGAATCGAAAATTCTGAATTCTCCCTCGGTGTAGGCGCCAGAGTGTGGCAACTAGGGGCTTTTCACAGTAACTTCACTGCAGTGTTAATGTAAGCCTACTTGTGACATTAATAAAAATTATTATTATATTCTCTGACAGTGAGTTCCAGGCACCCACCACTTTCTGCGTGACAAACCTACCCCGCACATCTCCCTTAAACTTTCCCCCTCTCACCTTGAATCTGTGCCCCCTTATAATTGACACTTCCACCCTTAGAAAGAAGCCACAAACTATCCACTCTGTCAATGCCTCTCATAATTTTGTAGACCTCTTTCAGGTCTCCCCTCAGCCTCTGTCTCGCCAGTGAAAACAACCTTGTTTATTCAACCTCTCCTCATAGCCAACACCATCAAGACTAGACAACATCCTGGTGAACCTCTTTTGCACTCTCTCCAAAGCTTCCACGTCCTTCTGATAATGCGGTGACCAGAATTGCATGCAATATTCCAAATGCAGCCTAACCAGGATTTTATATAGCTGCAATATGATTTCCCAACTTCTGTACTCAATGCGTCGACTCATGAAGGCAAGCATGCCATATGCCTTCTTAATCGCCTTGGCCAGCTGTGTTGCCATTTTTAGAGAACTGTGGACCTGACCCTCAGATCCCTCTGTATGTTAATGTACGCAAGGGTTCTGCCATTTACAGTATAATTCATACCTAGATTTGATCCTCCAAAACGCATCACTTCCCATTTGTCTGGATTAAACTCCACCTGCCATTTCTGTGCCCAAGTCTCCAATCTATCTATATCCTGTTGTATCCTCTGACAATCCTCGGCACTATCAGCAACTCCGCCAATCTTTGTGTCATCCACAAACTTATTAATCAGACAACCCACATTTTCCTCCAGATCATTTATATATGCTACAAACAACAGAGGTCCCAACTCTGATCCCTGCGGAACACTACTAGCTACAAATCTCCAATCTGAAAAACACCCTTCCACCGCTCCTCTCTGTCGTCTATAACCAAGCCAGTTCTGTATCCATCTAGCCAGTCCACCCTGAATCTGATGTGATTTTAGTTTTTGTACTAGTCTGCCATGTGGGACCTTGTCAAACGCCTTATTAAAGTCCATATAAACAACATCCACAGCCCTTTCCTCATCAATTTTTTTTGTCACCTCTTCATAAAACTCAATCAGGTTTGTGAGACACGACCTTCCCTGTACAAAACCATGCTGCTTGTCAGTGACTAGTCCATTTTCCTCCAAATATATCCTGTCCCTCAGTATATTTTCCAAAAGCTTCCCCACCGGGGGACTGCCAGGCTCACCGGCCTATAATTTGCTGGATTATCCCTGCTTCCTTTCTTTTAAAAAAAATGTTTGAGTACCCAATTCATTATTTCCAATTAAGGGGCAATTTAGCATGGCCAATTCATCTACCGTTCACATCTTTTGGGTTGTGGGGGCGAAATCCACGCAAACACGGGGAGAATGTGCAAACGCCACATGGATAGTGACCCAGAGCTGGAATCGAACCTGGGACCTCGGTGCTATGAGGCAGCAGCACTAACCACTGCACCACTGTGCTGCTCCCCTGCTTCCTTTCATAAACAAGGGAACAACATTGGCTATTCTCCAGTCCTCTGGAACCTCGCCTGTGGTCAAAGAAGATGTGAAGATATCTGTAAAGCCCCCAGCGATTTCTCCCCTTGCCTCCTCCAGTAACCTGGGATAGATCCCATCTGACCCCGGAGACTTGTTTACCATAATGCAATTTAGGATACTCAACACTTCCTCCTTTGATATATTGACATTCTCAAGAGCATTCACTCACCTATCCCTGACCTCAACTCCATCATGTCCTGCTCCCTGGTGAATACTGATACAAAGTACTCATTAACGATTTCATCCACTTCCTATGGTTTCATGCATAACTTCCCTCCATTGTCCTTGAGTGTGCCTACTCTTTGTCTTGCTACCCTCTTGCTCCTAACATGTGCATTAAAAAACCTCAGGATTCTCCTTGACCATGTTTGCTAAAGACATTTCATGACCTGTTTTAGCCCTACTAATTCCACGTTTAAGTTACTTCCTACTTTCACTGTACTCCTCATGAGCTTTGTCAGTTT